>NC_081421.1:94153471-94333957 GCF_949786415.1 Peromyscus eremicus | reverse complement strand
TGAAAACAGAATGGCCAGTGTTGGAACATTGGACAAGGCAATGAAAAGCACGTGACACGCGCACACGCTGTGCAACACTGACGACACCAGAGTTTGAACACATCCTCCATATTCCTGACCAAATGGATCCAAACACAAAATTCACAGCATCCTCAAAGACGCTTCCTATTACTAAAGGCTCACACCATGTGTCATTTTACTTTAGAGAGCTTTGTGAGCACACACTTCTACTGCTAGTAAATCCCAGGTCTTCTCTTTGTGGATATGTTCATGTGTGTTCATGTGTGTTCGTGTGTGTGTGTGTGTGTGTGTGTGTGTGTGTGTGCATGTGTGTTCATGAGTGTGTATGTGCAAGTGAGTGCATTGATGTGCTTGTATGTTCATGAGTATGTGTGTATGTGTGCATGTGCGTTTGAGTGTGTATGAGTTTGCGTGTGTGTGATCACGAGCGTGCCTATGTGCATTCATGTGCATGTGTGTTCATGAGTGTTTGTATACGCCAGTTTGTGTGTTCATGTGTACATATGTTCATATGCATGTGTACTTGTGTGTGTGTGTGCGTGTGTGTGTGTGTGTGTGTGAGAGAGAGAGAGACAGAGAGAGAGAGACAGAGAGAGACAGAGAATGTGTGTAGGCCAGAAGACATCTTCTGGTGTCCTCCTCAGGAATGTTGGAATGTTGTCAATCTCCTTTAACTTGGTGCTCACTGGCTGGACTGACTGACTCACTGGCTGGACTGACTGACTGAGTGACTCTAAGGATCCCCCTGTCTCTGCCCCCAAGCACTGGATTACAAGCTTGCACCAACGTGCTGGCAGAGCTTTGTGGCTTCTGCTGTCACATTCGGGTCGTTATGCTTTCAAGGCAAGAGCTTTGCTGGCTCAGCTATTTCCCCAGCCCAAAGAATTCTTTCCGAAAGAGCTATACCATTCCGAAATATTTTACAAGAGCAATAAGATGATTGTGAAGACTTAGTGATATCAGGAAATAGTTCTATATTACATCACAAAACAAAATTCTTATTGCTCCATGATGCACTTACAACTGAATGAAGAGAAGTTGGAAGGAAACACAAACATAAGGCAGTAAAAGGATAATCTGGGAGTGGAAGAGCTGAATACATATTGAAGGGCTTACATTTTTAATTTCACTCATGTTGAAGGAGTTTTAACCACAAAAACTGTAATATCATCTCAACTAATTTCTTGCCTAAGCTTATCAATGTATATTTTCCAAAGAGAGCAGAGTATATTCTTAGCCATATGTTGAGCTGAGGGTCAAACCACACTAATCTAAACCAGTCTGTTACCTCAATAGATATTAACTGTTAAAAATTCCATTGAGTGTTAATAAAGTGAGATTTAGGGTTTTTTTTTAGTTTTTTGTTTGTTTGTTTGTTTGTTTGTTTTTTGTTTTTTGAGACTCTGTGTAGCTTTGCGCCTCTCCTGGAACTCACTTGGTAGCCCAGGCTGGCCTCGAACTCACAGAGATCCGCCTGGCTCTGCCTCCCGAGTGCTGGGATTAAAGGCGTGTGCCACCACTGCCCGGCGGTTTTTTTTAAAAAAAAGGAATGCCTCTGTACTTAAATGCTAAAGAGAAGGCCACAGAAGGAGAATGATAAATTGGCATACTGAATTAATGAATTCTGACCTGAACTTTAAAAAGCTAGCAACTATTTTATAATCATTTTATATTGAACTATAACAACACAAATATGAAGTAGTAGCTCTCCAAGAAAATGCTGATTATTATTTTGGTACAGTGAATTTTTATTTGATAAAGTAACTACTAATAAGAATTTTATACTAATCAGTGCACCCATTCTAACACACACAATAATTCAAAGGATAATGAATTGTCTTAATATCTAAGCAATTAAAAATTTTAATAACTGAATGTCTTTTATTATTCTACCTCTGTCAGAAATGTCAACTCTAATTTCATGAATGAATTATAACTAACCTATTCAAGTGACAGTACTATTCCTTTTTCCTAATAACCTTAGACTAGAGGAAAAAATGCCACCACCATAAGGAATATTCCACTGGGTCATACAGTAAGGAGCGGTAAAATCTGCATAAAGAAAACTGTGGCAGACCAGTGCTCTGACTCCCAGGCAAACACAAGGCAGAAACGCCACATAGCATTCCAGTGTAAGTAACCAGCCCTATGAGAGTGCTCCAGCTCTCTCGCCAGGAAAAGCTTCCTAATGCTTGCTATACATCAATGGACTGAAACCTGTGAATTAGACCAGTGACTCATTTCCTACTGTTGGTAAATGATGTAGGACCTACAATACCTTAAGTTCCACCCAACACCCACCTAGACCTTCTGGTTTCTAAATAATTTCTAGTAAGAAAGAAAATTTTATACTCAACCCATTCAGAATGGAAGTCTATCTGTTTTGGTACCGGGGCACCATAGTTCTTGGCGGTTTCGTCAGCACACTGCTGACTAAGTAACAAGGTGTTTCTCCATTAAGAGAGAGCAGCCACCAGCAGGGGCAGCACACAGACATCCATGGTCAGCGAAGGGCATTGAAGGCCACTGACACCCTCACCTCCACTCCACTTCAAAAACACTTCACCATTGTATTGGCTTTGCATAAATATTCATATACAGTTGGAGTTGGGGTGGGTTCTAAGGCAAAATAAAGCAGAAAGTGTTTTCAAGAAAATATTTCCATCTTGCAAAAAGCAGTCACACTCTACTCACAGAGCAGTCTTCATCCACGATGAATATGGTGCACTTCTGCACCTGCATGAAGGAGATAATAGTGGCAGCTATTTTCTGCAGAATTACTTCTAATGACTGCTGCTCTTCGAAAATTAAGCTAGCAAGGTCGAGCAATACCTAGATGAGAAAAGGTGACAGCTTACAATGTAGTTATGTGTAGAATAAAGTTACAACAGGTTAAAGGTTGTTTATGAGCAAGGTCCCACTGCAGTATTAAATCCGTGGCTGTGGAGCTAATACAATTCTGCACGGGTCATTAGTATAGTCAGTATAGTAGAAAAATTATAGGTGCTTAGGCTAATGTAATCAGTTCCTAATTCTTCAGGATGTTAAACAAAAACCTCAGAGGTAAGACTCACCAACAGATTAAAAGACATGGAAGACAGAATAACAGGTCTTATAGACAAGGCAGAAGAAATGAATAGCTCAGAGAAAGAAGATGTTAACTCAAAAACAAACAAACAAACAAAAAACAAGCACAAAACATCCATGAATCATGAATTCTGGGACACTATGAAAAGAACAAGTCTACAAATAATAGGTATAGAGGGAAGAGAAGAAACCCATGTCAAAGGCACAGTAAATATTTTTAACAAAAATCAAGTCCCTCAATTTTAAGAAAGAGATGCCTATCAAGGCAAAAGAAGCATATAGAACACCAATTATACAGAACCAAAAAAAAAAAAAACCTACAACACACAATAATCAAAATACTAAACATACAGAACAAAGAAAAGATACTCATACCTGAAGGAAAAAGACCAAGTCACCTATAAAGTCAGGCCCATTACTGGAGACTCTGAGAGGCAGCATGGCCTTGACAGAAGTATACTCCAAAAGACCACAGATGCCAGCCCACACTACTAAACCCAGCAAAACTATCAATCACAATTAATGAAGAAAGAAAAACATTTCATGATTAAAAGCAATTTCTGTCCACCAACCCAGCTCTATAGAAGATACTGAAAGGGAAACTTCAGTTTGAAGAGGAGATTAACTGTACTGAAGAAGACACATGCAACAACAAAACAATAGGAATTAATAATTTCACACTAATAACTCTCAATATCAAAGGTCTTAATTTCCCAATTAAAAAATACAGATTAACAGATTGGATAAGAAAACAAAATTCATCTTTCTATTGCATCCAAGAAACACAACTCACCAACAAGGTCAGATATCGCCTCAGGGTGAAAACATAGAAAAAGGTTTTCCAAGCAAACAGAACTATGGAGCAAACAGGTGTAGACATTTTACTATCTGACAAAATAGACTTCAAACCAATACTAATCAGAAGAGATAAGGAAGGACATTAAAAACTTATTAAAGAAAAATACACAAAAAAAATTGTATTTCTCTTTTTTTCATTTTCTTTTTTTGTTGTTGTTGTTTTGGTTTTTTGTTGTTTGTTTTTTGTTTTTTGAGACAGGGTTTCTCCGTGTAGTTTTGGTGCCTGTCCTGGATCTCGCTCTGTAGACTCACAGAGATCCACCTGGCTCCTCCTCCCGAGTGCTGGTATTAAAGGCATGCACCACCACTGCCCGGCACAGAAATTGTATTTCCAAACTTTCATGTACCAAACACAAAGGCATCCAAGTTCATAAAAGAAACATAACTACAACCAAAATTCATATATTGACCTTAACAAATGATAGTTGGTGACTTCAGTACATCATTTGCACCAATAAACAGGTCACTGAGACACAAACTAAACAGAAAAACTCTGGATTTAAATAGCATCATAGATCAAATATACCTAACACATCTATAGAACATTCCAACCAAACGATGAAGAATAGACTTTCTTTTCAGTTGCCAACAGAACTTTCTTCAAAATTGGTAACACATTAAAACAAACTAAATCTCAACAGATACACACAAACTAAAATAACATTGTGTTGGACTGAATGAGAATGGCCCCCGTGGGCTCATATATTTGGATGTCTAGCCCCTAGTCGGTCAACTTTTTAGGGAAAGATTAGAAGGTGTGGCCCTATTGAGGAAGGATGGCCTTGTTTGAGGAGGTATGTCACTGGGGGTGGGCTTTGATGTTTCAAAAGCACATGCCAGGCCCAGTCTCTTTCTCCCCTCCCTCCCTCCTTCCTCCCTCCCTCCCTCCCTCCCTCCCTCCCTCCCTCCCTCCCTGCTGCCTGCAGACAGGACAGGGTGTACTGTTCTATTCTCAGTTACTTTCCTGAAGCATGCCTATCTGTCTTCCACCATGCTCCCTGCCATAATTATAATAGACTAACCCTCTGAAGCTGTAAACGAGCCCCTAATTAAATGTTTTCTTTTGCAAGAGTTTTATAAGGTTATGATGTCTCTTCACAGCACTAGAACAGTAACTAAGACAAATGACCTGCATCTTCTCTGACCCATGGATTAAAGCTAGCTATCAACAATAGGAGAAATGGCAGAAAGTCTACAAACTCGTGGAAGCTGAACAACTCAATACAGAATGAAAACTGGATCAAGGCAGAAATCAAGAAGGAAATTTAAAACTTTTTTAGAATTGAAATGAAAATGAAATAGAATTGAAAATGAAAACACAACATACCCAAACCTATGGGACACAATGAAGGCAGTTCTGAGGGGCCAGTTCACAGCACTAACTGCCTATATTTTTTAAAAAGAGAGAAATCTCACATTAAACATACTTGAAAACTCTAGAAAAAAACAAGAAAAAATAACACCCAAAGAGAAAAAGATTCATGGCAAAAACCAATGAAGAACACGACAAAGATCTATGAAACAGAGTTGATTCTTTGAGAAAATTTACAAGATTCACAATCTTTAGCCAAATTAACCAAAGGACAGAGATATACCCAAATAATAAAATTAGAGATGAAAAGGGATATTACAACTGACATTGAGGAAAAACAGAGAATCATAGGACTATAGAAACTATATACACTATAGAAATCTGTATTCCAAACTGGAAAATGGATGAATTCCTTGATGTATATGTCCTACCAAAGTTAAATCAAGATGAAATAAATAATTTAAAGAGATTCATAATCCCAAGTGAAACAGAAACAGTAATTTAAAAATCTCCTGACTGAAAAAGCCCAGGGCCAGATGGGTTCAGAGCAGAATTCTACCAGACCATCAAAGAAGAACTAACACCAACATTCCTCAAATTATTCTGAAAAATGCAAACTGCAGGAACATTACCTAACTCTTTTTACAAAGCCACTATTTCCATGATACCAAAACCATGTAAGACCCAAGAAAAGAAAGAGAGAGAGAGAGAGAGAGAGAGAGAGAGAGAGAGGGAATTACAGGTCAATATCCCTTATGGACATACATGAAAAATTCTCATTAAAATACTTGCAAATTGAATTCAAGAGCACATCAAAAGATTATCTATCATGATAAAGTTGCCTTTATTACAGGGATACAGGACTGGTTCAGCATATGTCAGTCAATAAAGTCATCCACAACAAAAATGGACTCAAGGACAGACACCACATGATCATTTCAATTGATGCAGAAAAGGCCTTTTATACAACATCCCTTCATAATAAAAATCTCAATGAGACTAGGGATACAAGGGACATAATATAATAAAAGAAATTTAGAGCAAACCCACAGCCAAATTATCATAAAACGGAGAAAACTCAAAGCATTTCCATTAAAATCAGGAACAAGGCGAAGTCCACTTTCTTCATTTCTATTCAATATGGTACTTAAAGTCTTAGCAAAAATAAAACTGAAGGAGATCAAGAGGATGCAAGTAGAAAAGGAAGAAGTCAAAGTATTCTTATCTCCAGATGGTATGATTTTATGCATAAAAGACCCCCAAAGACTTCACCAGGAGACTTCTACAGCTGATAAACACCTTCAGCAAAGTAGCAGGACACAAAACTAGCACACAAAAATCAGAAGCCTTCCTATAAACAAATGGCAAACACACTGATAAAGTAATAATAAAACAATACCTTCCACAATAGCTAAAAAAACAAATGCCTTGGAATAACTTCAAACAAGGAAAAAAACTTTAAAACACTGAAGAAAGAAATTGAAGAAAACATAAGAGAATGGAAATATCTCATAGGTTTATGGATTGGTAGGATTAATATTATGAAAACGTCCATCTTACCAAAAGCAATCTACAGATCCAATGCAATTCCCACCAAAATTCCAACACAATTCTTCACAGAAATTGGAGGAAAAAAATCTTCAACTTCATGAAGAAACACACACAGAGAGAAAAGCAAAATGAAACAGGATAACTAATAATAAAAGTATAATAATAATAAAAGAATAATAAAAGTATCACCATTTCAGATTTCTAGGTGTACTACAGAGCGATAATAATGAAAACAGCATGGTATTGGCATAAAAACAGACTTATTGGTTAATGGAATAAAATTGAAGACCCAGACATAATTCCACACACCAGTGTCACCTGATGTCTTACAAAGAAACTAAAATTACACAATGGAGAAAGAGCAGAATCTTCAACAAATGGTGCTAGTCAACCTGGGTAGCTACATGTAGGAAAATTAATAGATCCATAGATCCATACTTAAAATCACACTGTACAAAACTCAACGTCAAATGGATCAAGGACCTCAACATAAGACCAGATACCCTGAATCTGATGGAAGAAGAAATGGGGAATAAGCTTAAACTCACTGGCACAAGAAAGAACTTGCTGAACAGCACACAGCTAGTCAAGGTACTAAGACCAACAATTAATAAATGGGACTTCAGGAAACTGAAACGCTTCCCCACAGCAAAAGACAGCACCATTCAAACATAAGTGGCAGCCTACAGAATGAGAAAATCTTTACTAAATATATCTGGCAGAGGGTTAGTCTCTAGAAAATATATAGAACTGAAAGAATTGAACATTATGAAAACAACCCAATTTAAAAATGGGCTAGAGACTATATAGAGACACATGAGAGCACAGGATGTGGGGCAAGGGAAACACTTATTCATTGCTGCTTGAACTAAAACTGAGACCACCGCTATGGAAATCAGTGTGTCAATTGCTCAAAAAGCTGAAATTCCATCCACCACAAGACCCAGCTCTACTGCTTTTGAGTATATACCCAAAGGACTCTAAATCTTACTACAGGGACACTTGCTCTTCCATATTCATAGGTATTCTATTTGTTATAGACAGAAATTGGAAACAGCCTTGATTCCATCAACTATGAATAGATGATGAAAATGCTGTACATTTATTTACACAGTGGAATGTTATTCAGCTGTTAAGAAAATGCAGTCATGAAATTTGCAGATAAATGGATAGAGCTAGAAACAGCCATCCTAGGGGAGATAACACAGACTCCCCCCCCCCCCAACAAAAACAAATATTACATGGTTTCTTTTATATATGAATGATAGCTTTTAAGCTTTACATATGTATATTTCTATCCAAATAACTGGAGGGTAGGTAGCTAGTAAGAGATCAAGGGGGCATAGGGGATCTTCCAAGGAAGGGGAAATAGAAATTAGTGTTATAAAGAGATAAAGAGGAAACCAGACTAGGAGGATTAAATGGTGAAGAGGAATGTGAGGGCAAGATAAAGGAGGAATGGGGAATGAAGAATAACTAACATTAATAGCCCTCTGAACTACCATATGGAAACCTACTTCCATAGAAGTTTCCTAAGTAAAATATATGAAAGGAAACTAAATGGATTCACTGTATAATGGGGAGAGAATGCCCCAACTAGACATCTTATGCCACCAAATAAAACCTCCAATGTTAGAAATGGGTTGCATCCTGTTGAGTCATTACAGAAAGGGCCCCATTAGACTCCCCTGTGAATTAAAGACTATTTCCAAGGCTATTGGTTATGTTAGTGAAGTCCTGTTGCTGATGATACAACTTACATATAGAACACGGAAATTGAAATTGAGCTGGTGCCCAAATAAAATCTTCACTCCTACTGACTAGCATTTATGGTTCTGAAGGGTACTTTGTATGCTAACAGAGAAGGAAAGTAAGCATCAATATAACCCAACTACAAACTTTGAGACCTACAACAGTGACCTGACTGTAAGATATAGTGTAATAGTGGCACAAATGTTATGGGAGTAACCAATCACTTTATAAGTTGGAACTTATTCTGACACTGCTAAAGTGGCCAAGAATATGAGACTAAATAGACCACAGGCCCTAGAGGGAACCTACTACTATTATTTTGCTAAATGAAGATAGCAATAAAGTGATTCTTAGTGACATATTCCCACACCCATAGATCAGTACATCACTGAACCTTTATCAAACAGGCTTCTTCTTGCAGTAGGTAGTAATTAACACAGAGATCCACAAGTGGACAATGTGCCGAGAATGAGAGACTTGGGAGCACTCAGCTGTAAATGAGATGTCTTTTTAAAACCCCTCCCTTTAAGGCCCAGGAATCTATTCAGAAGAGGAGGCAAAAAGATGGCAAGATGCAAGGTGTTGGACAACTCCACAAAGACACAGCCTTCCAGACACAACAGGATTGAAACTCACAGAATGTGACAGCGCACACAAGACCATCACTAGTTCAAATCAGACAAAATCCAAGCACAGAGAAGGGGAAGTAGCCCCAGAGTTCTAACCAAGAAGTTATTTGATACCTGCTGAGGAAGGGAAAAAGCCATTTTCTCTAATGGGGTGTCCCTGGGTATATAAATCACACTTCAAGGCAGGCCCAATGCCCAGAAAGACCTGGCCAATACAAAATAAAGTTCTTGGGGGGTGCTTTTCATTTTTGTTTTTGTTTTTAAAAGAGAAGAGGGAGGAAAAGGGGAAGACAGGGAGGAAGAGAGAGAGAGAGAGAGAGAGAGAGAGAGAGAGAGAGAGAGAGAAAGACAGAGAGAGAGAGACAGAGAGAGAGAGACAGAGAGAGAGAGACAGAGAGAGACAGAGACAGAGAGAGACAGAGAGAGACAGAGAGAGAGAGAGAGAGAGAGAGAGAGAGAGAGAGAGAGAGAGAGAGAGAGAGAGAGGGAGAGAAAGAACATGAAATTGGGTAGTTAGAAAGATGAGAAAGGTCTGGGGGAGTACAGGAGGGGAAAAATATGATCCAAATATAGTTTGTGAAAAAAAATTTAAGTTCCCTTTGAGTCTTTCTAGGTATTATCCTTTGCTTCTGGATGGCACGGAAATCTTTCCAGAATCTCACAGAGAATTTCCATGATGAGGGACAGAAAGAATTTTTCTCCAGAAGGTTTACTGCATGAGGCATCATTCTAACTGAGGTTGGGAAGAATGGGATTCAGTGGAGTAGACGGGGGAGGGAAATATCAGAGAAGAAGGAAAGTGAATTATGGGAGCATCCAGCATGAAAAGACCAACAGGGAGACAAGCGTACTTCATGAGCAGAGGCAAGCCCACAAAGCTTTGTGCTTCTAAACAGCGTGGACAGTGATATAGTATATGGGGGACGTGGTGTTATTTCAGCTGCATTTGTAAGATTAAAGACGGAATTGAAATGTGGTGAGATAAGAGGAGGAAATTCGGAAAATTCCAGTTTAAGACAGCTGCATAACTAATATTTTATCAGCATTGGGCTTTTCTTTCTTTCTTTCTTTTGGTGCTAGGAATTGAACTTAGGGCTTCACCCATGGTAGTCAAGTGGCCCACCATTGAGATATAGTCCCAGACATAGCATTAATTCTGAAAAAAGAAAGCAGAGTATGGAGAAGGTTGTGATTTAAAACGTTATAAAAATGATTACACAGAGCCGGGCGGTGGTGGCCCACGCCTTTAATCCCAGCACTTGGGAGGCAGAGCCAGGCGGATCTCTGTGAGTTCGAGGCCAGCCTGGGCTACCAAGTGAGTTCCAGGAAAGGCGCAAAGCTACACAGAGAAACCCTGTCTCAAAAAACCAAAAAAAAAAAAAAAAAAGATTACACAGAACCAAAGGTTTGCTTAAGTCTCCAGTCTTAACCAGACTACCTGACATACAGACATGGTAAGAAAAAGAGACCTTGTGAAACTATCTTATAAAAACAATGACAAACATTACAAAATAATACATCAACATAATATAAAACATGGCACATGAAACACAAATGACATGTAAAATACATTACAGGTTGTATGTTTACATATAACAGATAATACACACGAAACATTCGTGAAGAGCCAAGCAGCAGAACATGAATGCTAGTCACAAGACAAAGCACAAGCCTTTAAATCAGAGAAACTCAGCTTTCCGGGTCACAGGTTCATACCAACTAGAGTGGTGGAGCAGGAAAATGAGTATTTTATACGTGCAAGGATTCACAAGGCTTACCTCATCAATACTGTTTCTTAAACATTCAGCTGATAACGTGCTGGAACAAAACAGGGCTTAAGGAAACAAGAAGCTGAGAGATCCAGAAAAGAGAATTTCTCTGAGAGGAGCCTGAAGGAAAGCTCCGTGCTGCTGTATGTACAGGCACAGAGCGGGTAGTTTAGGGTGACAGGAAACAGGGAAGTCCTGAATTGGAACATCTTAGGAAAAGAAGAACCCTAGAAAGTGTGTGAGAGTTATGAGCAGGACACGAGACTACATTAGAGCAAACAGTCTAAGAAACGAAAGGAGGAATTAAGAAATGTGGGAGAAAACTCAAAGTTATACAGCAAAAGCAATACAGATATGTATACAGAGTAATTAAAAATTAGAATTAACAGAAACATCATGGCTATAGAACAATATGTATATTAGCAACTTCGGCAATAAATAAGGAAAAAAAAAATCCAGATAGCAGGTTTAAGAAGACTGGGAAAGACGCAAGGGAGACCAAAGATGTTAAGATGGTCCTTGGGAAACTGTGGGATGGAGTGATGGCCACAATTGGACAGCAGCAACTCGGAGCTTTATTTAATGACACAACGTCTCTCAAAGACCACTGTCTAACAGGGATGGAGCTTTCGAACACGGAAAATGGAAAAGGAAATAACTATTGGAGACAAACAGCTAACACGGTTACAAAATCAAGTCGTATGAACTGAATTTCAACTGTGCACATTCACGACTCAGAGAAAAACTTAACTGTCTTTACAAACGAGCTTCGTGCTCTCTTTAGAAATCACACGTACCTGATTTCTTTTGTTCTCCAGCAGTGACGTTTCATAGAGCTGAGCATTGTGAAGGACAATACCACAAAATGCCAAATAGGCAGCGAAGTCCTAGAACAGAGACGACAACAGCCAGGTTGGAACTGCCTGCAAAACTGTCTAGAAACAGTGCCTGAAACATAAAAGTACTTGCAGTTGAAGTAAATGTTAGATACCAAAATGTAGGCACCTGTTATGAATAAAATTAGGAATTCATTGCAAACCGATGGGTAGCTAAATGGCACAACTAGCCGATGACTGGGTGTTCAGTCTTCTTTATGTTATATGAAGAGGAGGAAAGGAATTGAGATGGTGATATTGCACAAAATTGCAGTTTTTCTCTGTACAAGATTTGGTGTAGACTGTACATGACACTAAGACTCAAGCCTATGAGGAACCAAATAAATAGGTTATAACTTATTACTGAAGCAAATGAAAACTCACATATTTAAAAGAATATTGTCCATAACAAGTTAAGTGTTATGTAAGGTTGCAGATACTAGTTTAAACACATTTTTTTTAAGATTTATTTATTTTACATATGAGTGCTCTATCTGCACGCATGACTTTATGCCAGCAGAGAGCATTAGATTCCACTATAGATAGTTGTGAGCCACCATGTGGGTCCTGGGAATTTAACTCAGGACCTCTGGGAGAGCAGCTAGTGCTCTTAACTGCTGAGTCATCTCTCCAGCCCCCAAATACATTCTTTTTAATATGAATCTAGAATCCTTATAATGCTGCAATAGGGCGATGTGCTCACAGTTAAATTAATAATTAAAGCAGTCATTAAATGGCATGATTTATCCATACCTGTGGATAGATTTTGTCAAGATGGGACACAGTCTAAATATTTATTAAGGGCAGTTTTATTTTGGTGGACTACAAATAGTGGACATAAAGTTTATCTAATAATCATATTTTTGTATCAGGTATCCAGATGTAATTAATAGCACAGAGGTATACTACTCTGACTTTGAAAGTTACCTCTTATCAATTAAAGTTACCTCTAGATCAATTAAAACACGGGGGCTAACACATGTCAACACCGCTGCGTCACAGGAACAAAACCAACTGTCTTGTTTGAATGTCTCCCAAGTTCAAAAGCACTTGGTAGCAACATGGCTTGGAGCGATGGAGAGGTAGTGGGCTATGACAAATGTACAATGCATATTCGGTAGGAGAAATCACAAGGCGCTGGAGAACAAAGGTGTAAGCAGGGAGAGCTGGGAAGGAATCTTGTCGATGTGGTGTGTGGAATGTATTCCGTAACAGTCGGATGGGAATGGTAAGGTAACACCAAATGCCGTTCTCCTGGAAGCTAAGTTCATATAACCCTTCCTGAACTTACACGTTGGCTGCCCTGTGCAAAGCTTATAAAACTAGGAAATTTGCTTTACCAGGAGGAAAATGTCAGTGTTCAGCCAGTGCAGGGTGCAGGGCTTAGAGCAACCCGGGTTTGTTTTCTCCTTGAGGATGGCCTTTTGTACAGCATTGATAGAAAGTACAAGGAGATCACTAAAGTACAGAGGGCCCTTTGTATGCGCCCAGCTAGAGGCAGGGCTTGCTGGTACCTCAGTGAAGAGAGAACTTGGGGTTCCTGCAACACTCAAGCACCCTCGAGTCAAATCAGTGATGTCATTGGCTGAAGAATTTCTTCTAAAACTCACATTTTTTCTCTTTTACTCCTAAAAAACGTGTTGTTGAGAATTTCAGAGGTGAGTACCGTATTTGCATCCTTCCCATCCCACCCTCTCATCTCCCCAGCTCCTCCCATGCCCCTGTCTTAAACTCACAACCCTTCTTCCTTAATTATTACTGGTGCACACACCCGCACACTCAACCCCCCTACACACACAAATTCACATCATCTTTAAGCATAACTTTTTTTTAAGCAACCATTTCAGCAATGCCTATCTCCAGAGGTCATGTGCTATAAAGAGAATGTGTCTTTCTAAGCCGGCATCATGCCAAACTCAGGTACCTTTTCATCCTTTTCAGTGAATGTCCCACCATTTCCTGACTTCTTGTTGATGGCCTGGGCCACACCAACAACCTAGGATAAGAAGATAAAAGCGTACATGTTTTTCCATTAGCTTCAATTCCTCAGAGTGAATGTGTTTACAGGGGATAACAGCTGTTTAAAAGCACAAAGCTGAAATGCTAAAACAAAACCCAAGTCCAGTCTTTTATTCTTAATAAGGGTAGTAATATTCCTAACTTCCTGGAGCCCAAACCACCTGGGACTCTGGGACTTTACCTTGCATCCAGATTAAACTAGCTGGTAATTATGTTTTAAGTAAATATTTTGCATAATTTTCAAGTTCAAAAAATTAGGAAAAAATCCTGTATATTTCCAATAAAATATATAGTTAAACAAACATTTTACATTGATTTTGAATATTTCTAAAAGGCTAGGTGCTCACTTATTAAAAAGGAAGCCAGGCCCAGTGGCCAGTTACAGAGGAATTCAGGAGAATCATTAGTACACAAGAATTTCTCATGCAGGAATGTAGCTCAGCTTCTTTTGAAACTTCTGGCCTTGAAAATTATTTGACCTTCAACAGAATTATTTTTGGGAAAAGAAGTTATTAAAAAACCAAAACAGGAATTAACAGGCGAAGCCTACTTTCACATAGGTCAGAAGGAATTTGAAAGATAAACTGTACTTAAGTTGGCCAAGCTAAACTTGGCCCGTATGCCTTGAGTTCCACAAAAGGTTAAGAAAGACTTGAAGAAACCTCTCATCTGTCGGCTCGGGGGGCCATTAGTCCCGTCCAGATCTAGCTTCAGGTTGAGAAATTACTTCGCATTTATAACAACTTACAACTTACTTCAGCTTCCTCTTAATATGAGTTCTATCATTTCCTTCTTTTCCCAATTTAGTACCGTCAAAATAAACTCTTTCTCCCTAAGTGCTCACACTTTAGGAAACGTAGCCTTTAATTCTGAGTGGAAGGTTCATCTTTCTTTGTCCAGCTCACTCTACGTTCCCTACCTACGAGAAATGATAGAAAACTCTCCCTTAGGAGAACAGAGTAGAAAAGGGAAATCCACTCTCAGGGGATGCAGTTTTCTGATACTCCCAACACTCTTTTTCCTCTCCTTCTTTATTAAATCATAAAAGGATAATATGCTTTTTAAAAAAGAGAATTATTCATTTATCCTAACTGCCTTTCTTGCCCTGGATTCGACTCACCCTGGCTTTCACAGGCTCCTTGTATACTCTTCATGTTTCTAGATGCTCTATTGTTAAGTTTTGTCCAGGTCAAGCACGTCTGGTTTGTAGCTAGGCATTTTCACTCGAAACAGTAACGATGAGAACAACCTGAGCAGCGTGGGGGCCTGACATGGAGCAGTAGAAATCTAACCCAATTTTAAGTACTCACTCATTCATTTGTTCCAAAAGTGCTAAACAGCCTACTAAAAATCAAATAACAAAGACAGAAGAAAAGGCTACCCGGAAGAAGCTAAGAATTCGGTGGGCAAAGTATGATCCACGCAGAGCCAGTAGGCTGTGTGATGAGTTTTATGGTGCAGTTGCCCCATATTGAGGGCACAGTGGAGGGCACCTCTCAGAAAGGACAGTATGTTCACTCAAAAACACACAGCTATTTAAAAACTGACCCCAAGTCAAATTACAGTAACCTTTTAGACCATCAGTATATTACCATAGATTGATAGTGAGATAAGTCAACACTGAAGTCTTAAATAAAACCAGCTGTACAACTCTGAAATTAAGAGTTACCAAAACCATATTGTCATTTGATTAGGTTGTTGGAGTTCCCTGAAAATGAAGGCAAACTCAGGCGAGGCCATTTGGTTCTCTGAGTTCCCGGGCTATCAACTATAGGAACTTTAAGCTGGTCAGCGGGCTATACAGTGGGTGCCTGTCAATGACTGGGACAACCAGGGAGACCTACAAGAGGAGATGGGTGGGTCAGGGAACATCAATTCCCACTAGAACTGCAGACTCAAAATACTGCTGGCTCCCCAGAGTTCCCGGTGGCTTCCATTTTAGTATCAGAGCACTTGGAACAAGGCTTCTTCAGACACAGAATGGTCCCTGGGGCTCTCTTTATTAAAACCTGTGTCCCAATTTTTCTCTCTCCTTCTCCCTCCTCTTTCCTTATTCTCTCTCTCTCTCTCTCTCTCTCTCTCTCTCTCTCTCTCTCTCTCGTTTCTTGATTGAGGTGGGGGTCTCTCTCAGTCTGTAACCTAGGACACCTTTGACCTTGGAGCAATCCTCCTGCCTCTACCTCTCATATGCCGAGCTTGCTGGCATGAGTCTCTACACCTTCCCTTTCAACTTAAGTTTTAGTTTATGGTTTTACACTAGGGGTATTTATTTATAAATACGCATTATTTATTACTGTGAGATTAAAAGTTTTTTTCTGCTTAAAATATCGTTGAAGCTATACTATATATATGAAACCCCTTTATTCGTTTTTTTTTTTTCCCCTTTCTTTCTTTAGAAACCAGGGTCTGCTGCTCATCCCTGAAGCTCCTAATTTGGACTGTAAGTTCACCCTCAGCCTCCTGTTTTTCAGCGAGTTGCATGGCATTGGGGTGAGAATCTGAACGTGCTGCCTGTGTGTGGTACAGGCTCCTGTCTCCTGGGTCACAGCTTAAGCGGAGGGCAAGCTCCACCACTGTTTGCCTTGGCTGCTGATGGAGATGAGCTCAGCTTATGGGTAGAATTTCACGGACAAGCCTTTTCACAGGGTTCACGTTAGGCCCACTCGCCTCCTGCCTGCGGCATGGACTCTCCTCTGGTTCACAGATGCCATTCTCACACGCTCCACACGGAATCTCAGACACTGTCGGCCCATTTGGCTTTTGGAAGCTTGCTTTCCTTACCTTGGGTTCCTCGCTTGGCTTCAGGTATCTGCTGGTTTCCCTTTTCTTTAAATTCACTTGTATAGTTTAAACCTTGCTTTTAGTAGCCTTTGCCCTTGGACCAGTGTGCAGAATGCTAGGATTTTTACATCAATTTTGTCTTCGGAAGTCAGCCTGATGAGCTTCAAAACCTACTTTGTGTCCCCTGATGCCAAACATTTGCTATGCAGTTATCTCCCAGAAAGAATTAATTCCAGGTCCCTTGCTGTTCAGATGCCAAAATCAAAGAATGCTAATCTGCCTCATATATAAAATGACACAGAGTTTGCATAAACATACATATATCCCCCACCTCCTTTAAATCACTCCTAGAGTACTTATAATGCATGATATATCATATGCTATTTTAGTAGTTGCTATATCGCACTATTTAGGGAAAAACAAAGAAAAGGATTGCATACATTCCAAACAAACCAATTTTTCTCAAATATTTTTATCTCAAGTTGGATAAATCCATGGAAGCAGAACACACAGTTATAGAAGGCCAACTATATTTAATTTCTTCTAATGGTAAAGAAAGATATGTACTGAGACAATTTCATACAATGAGGTATTCCAACAAGAAATTACTCATCCATTCTACTAACAAATGATTTTTCCACTACTCATCCTGTGGACTTAGATGAGAAGCTGATTTGTGGGTTTTGTTTCAGTTAGGATGACTATCTGAGTATAATATTTACATTAAAAATCAGGCAAGCGAGAGCTGGAGAGACTGCTCAGCAGCTAAGAGCATGGGGCTGTCCTTTCAGAGGACACAATTTTGATTCCCAGCTCCCACATGGCAGCTCACAACCGTCTGTAACTCCAGTCTCAGGAGATTCAACACCCGCTTTTGAACTCTGCAGGCATCCGCTGGTACACAGACAGATATGCAGGCAAAACACCATACACATAAAAACAATTTTTTTTAAAATAAGCAAGCAGCTACATGCCATAGCACATATCTGTACCCCCAGGACTAGGAAGGCAAAGACAGGAGATCTGCTAAGATTTCAAGGCCAACCTGTGTTACATAGTGAGTTCCGGGTCTGGCAGGTATATGCAAGATCATATCTCAAAAATAAATAAATAAATAAATAAATAAATAAATAAATAAATAAATAAATAAATGAAATCCCCACCAAAACCGAACCAACCAAACACCAGGCATTTCTCTCATGAGACTACTAGACCAGGAAAAAGAAAAAAAAAGTGTGTATGTGTGCTGTGGGATAGTCTGTATGTCAAATGTGTTGCTGATTAGTCAATAAATAAAACACTGATTGGCCATTGGCTAGGCAGGAAGTGTAGGCGGGAGAAGGAGGAGAATAAAGCTGGGAAGTGGAAGGCTGAGTCAGAGAGACACTGCCAGCCGCCACGATGAGAAACAGCGTGTGAAGATGCCGGTAAGCCACGAGCCACGTGGCAAGGTATAGATTAATGGAAATTGATTAATTTAAGTTGTAGGAACAGTTAGCAGGAAGTCTGCCATGGCCATACAGTTTGTAACCAATATAAGTCTCTATGTTTACTGTGTCGGGTCTGAGTGGCTGTGGGACTGGCAGGTGAGAGAGATTTGCCTTGACTGTGGGTCAGGCAGGAAAACTTTAGCTACAAATGGCGCCCAACGTGGGGCTTGAACCCACGACCCTGAGATTAAGAGTCTCATGCTCTACCGACTGAGCTAGCCGGGTCTGAGTGGCTGTGGGACTGGCAGGTGAGGGAGATTTGTCCTGACTGTGGGTCAGGCAGGAAAACTTTAGCTACAAATGGCGCCCAACGTGGGGCTTGAACCCACGACCCTGAGATTAAGAGTCTCATGCTCTACCGACTGAGCTAGCCGGGTCTGAGTGGCTGTGGGACTGGCAGGTGAGAGAGACTTGTCCTGACTGTGGGTCAGGCAGGAAAACTTTAGCTACATATGTGTATTTCTTCTTCCTTCAGATGGACGACAATCTAAAAACAACATGGAATAAAACTGCAGGCTACAAGTAGAGAGTTGGGACTATAGCTCAGTGATAGATGGTCTGTATACCACGAACAAGGCACTTGGTTCAGCTCTCGGTGTTGCAGGGACAAAAGAGAGAAAAGGTACAATGTTTATCTATAGTCACAGAGATAATCAAAGACAAAAAGACATCAGCAGTCTGAATTTCAACAGTCCAGAGCAAAAACAGCAGCATCCTTTGCCTTCCTTGTGTGGCTATAAAGGTGTTCCCTCCAGTCTGCTACAGATAGCCCATTGAACAAATTAGTCCATTTTTCTTTAGATGAAGTCGTTACTTTGTAGGGTTTACTTTGTTGTTGTTCGGTTTTTGAGACAAAGTCTCTCAGTATGTTTTATAGCCTAGGCTGGCCTAGAACTTATTATGTAGCCAAGGCTGGCCTGGAAATGTTGATTCTCTAGCCTCCTCTGATATTCCAAGCATGAACTGTATTATATACAGCTTTTATTGCGAATATATGTTCAGACTTCCGATTTGAGAGTCAAAGCCCTACAGATGTCAGATTCATTACTGGGAAGCCCATTTGCTTGCTGCCTAACTGGGGCCCTACGCTATGTTTTCAAGCAGAGAGGAGCCTCTATTGCACTGGCACTCCCACAGCATAAACAGATATCATGTCCCTACAGGGTTGAGTGTTCTTTAGAAATGCCTTGAGTCTCTCTGGGTGAGCAATGTGAAATGTGACAGCTGGCTGTTCCGGAGACGACCCATCATTGTCACAGACAGCAACCTCTTATTCAGTAAGTGGCTACTCCCAGACAGACATTTACTAAGGTCACATATCAATCTCAATACATCACCCTGTTTCAATTTCCAATGGATGCTCCACATGGAGTCAAAACACAAAGGAGGAAGGGAAACCATTGCAAATCCTGACATTCCTCCCTCCTGGCCATATAAGGCCTCATGTAAGATAGTCTAACCTGAGCCAAAAGCCACATCACCCCCAAGAAACTAGAACACAGAAACATAATGTAAATACAACAACAATAATATCCAGTAACACATAAACTCTTGGAGAGTTCACCCCAGTGTTCTTTTCAAAATTTCATTTACTCTATAAATTAATGGGTTTCTTTGGAGCTGGAACATTTATTCCCAGTCCAAAGGGAGAAATAAGCACATGATAAAGTTTTCCCATGAATAAAAAGAACAGTGAGGGCATTAGTTAGTTTTCTTGTAAATACCCAACAAGAAGTAGCACAAGGGGACAGAGGTAATTGATGAATTGTGATGTGGAAATGTAAGCAAACATAAACCCTTTCCTCCCCAACTTGCTTTTGGTAATGCTGTTTCATCACAGTACTAGAAAATCTAACTAAGACACATCTATTTCTCTTGAAATTCAGCCTCTAAGGCTAATTTTCTCTTTACGGTAGAGAAGAAAGTAGATTATTAGATATTAAAATGTAGTTGGATTTTAAAAAGGAACATGAGTTGTGAAAGTTGACAAAGCACTTTCCCTATGTAACTTTAGTTCTTAGATGAATATAGACGTTGGCACACATATCTGTTGAGAGTTGTAATTTCATTGATAATTACTTAAAGAATTTATGGAAAACATCAAAATATATCAAGGGGTCTAATTATGCAGTGTTGGGCCAAATGTTACACAAAGAAATTGTTTATTCATATCTGCAATTGGTTCCAGATCCACCACTAAGAGCTACATAAAACTCATCACAATTAAATTTATAAATGATCTGTAAAATTAAAAATGCAATACTCTCCAACAAGCATTTGAGTGGTTACAGAATGAACCAATGAAGTTAAATCTTCTGTTGAATGGAGGACAGCATGAAGCAAATTTTCTAAGCATTACAAATGAGATATCATTTGGGTCACAGAAAGCAATGTTAAATGAATCCTCAAGTCTGCATTGTTTCTACACTTTCTTTTCACTCTGGATCCATGGTGTAGATGCAAACAGTTCACCTATTAGACTATTTTCCATCTGCTATTCTTAGGAAATGTCCCTACCCTCCTTGGGAAAGTGGTTAACGTCCTTTGTAAAAGAGTACTTGTTTATTATTTAAGTGCTAATGTGGAAAAGCGAAGGATCTTCACCATCACAGAGTCCAGTCCAGAACAAATAGAAACTGCTCCGAGCACTTCTATTTTGTTTCTAAAACAAACCTACAAGAAAGAGCACCGTGGGGGAATCAGCTCAGGGAACAATCTAAAAGGTTTTCAAAGCTAGCCAGCTCTTTAAGACTAAAATAGACTTAGACCAACCGACAGTCCACTAATAAACTTTGCTGGTTCTTGTAATTACATTTTCCTAAGAATTGAAGAGTTATAGGCATACCACTGTAACATTTTATTTGAACCAAATTTCTTGGTCAAATTGGAGAAAGTCTGCCTTGTTAAGACAGGCATAGACCACAGGATGGATCTTCTGTCTGTGCCTTCAGGATGGAACAGGCACCGATACGCAGATCGTGAGAGCAGGTGTTTCCTGCTGTCCTAAGGCTGTGGGCAAAGACACAGATGAACACAGCAGCAGCCTCTCAGCCTTGCTCTGCCAGGTCTCAGTCAGGTGAGTGCTGGACCCATGTAACATCCACCTCATACAGATATTCTGCTTCTGGTGCACAAGCCCTCACAACCCAAAAGGAAAAATTAAAAAGCAAGTATTTTGCTTGCTTCTTGAAAATTTATTTTTATTATTGTTGTTGTTATTTGTTTTTTTGAGATAAGGTCTCTCTAGGTAACCCAGGCTAGTCTTGAACTGATAATCCTCCTGTCTCCACTTCCAGAATGCTGGACTTAGAGATGTGCACCACCACAGTTCAGTTTCCCATTTACTTTTCATGTCTCTGCTCCTTAGGCCAGGATCTGCATATTTCAACGACTCAACCACTGAATGGGAAAAAAAAGAAGAAATAAAAAGGAAAGGAAAGGACATGACTGCTCCTAGGTATGGTAGAGGAGAAGGTTTATTGTAGATAAAAGGGAGAGCATGGCCAGAGGCAGAGACATCTGGGAGAGTCCAGAGTGGACAAGACCCTGAGCCATGTGAGGAGAGGGGGAGGGGGGACCAGGTGCAGCAGCCAGGAGGCCCAAAAGAGCTGAAAAAGATCAGATAACCAAAATGGTCGATTATATAGGAAGGACAGCTGGGGTGAAGACAGCCCAGCCCTGGGGCTGGAGAAATTTAGTTGGAGGAGGGGCATGCCAGCCAGGAGGGCCCTGTAACAGGTAGGGTCTGAACAACCAGAGAGAACCTGGTGGCCGGTGTCTGCCTTGGTATGTTAGAAGGCACCTCAGCCATTTGCCCCACTTTGAAACCTAACAACCATCGTCTGTGAAACAAAGACTGGGCGTTAGAGAAAATACATGAGAACATTTTAAAATAATCCCGCATAGGTCAAAAAGTTTAAATTCTACAAAGCACTTACTTTTGCATATTGTGGTTTGAATTACACGTCTTCATGCCTTATTTTGTGACTCGGGCATGCATTAAGTGGCTTTAATTCATCTAAGTATTTATCTCACAGAAACTGGCGGGTGCTCTTTTTCAGCATTTGCCGGATTTGATAACGTCCTGCCTGCTGTCCCCTACTCACCCCTCCCCACAGGAACGACAGACAAAACAGCAGTAAGTCCAAGTGATGAGTCTCTCAGTGAGAGTTGGTATCTAGGTTCGGTCCCTATAAATACGTTTCTAGCATGTTACAAGGAAAAGTACTCCAGGGAAGGGCACTGTCTCAGAAATAGGCCATCTGGTCCAGTGGCAGCTAAATTCTCTGTACTTCTTTACTAAACATAAGAGAATTCTGTCTGCTTACATAAATAACTAACGCAAGTGACTAAAATAAAACCGTCTCAAGTGCCTTTGCCTGAAAAAATCCAGAATGAAATGTGAATGAAATTTAATAGCAGGCCTGAAAAGCAGACTTGCATTTCTTTCTTCAGTTTGCTTTGTTGGCATATCTTGGTTGCTCTCGGGGGCACATTGGCCCAGCTCAGGGCAAAACCTTCTCGTAACTCTTCTGTCCCTGGTGAAAACTTGCCCGTGCGTGCGTTCCTCTTTGGACATCTGAGAATGCGTCTCTCTGCCTCTGCCTTCCTTCCTTGTTGCATATTTTGAAAGGACTCTCTGCATTAAGTGACGTCACGCTGAGGAGCCTCTGGAAGACAAGCAGGTCTTCTGGCTATGCCCACATTCCCATCCCGTCCCTTCCCAGGCAAAGTAAAGGATATTTCAGTGGAGAGAGAGTCCATCAATAGCAGAATTTCAGGGAGTCTCTTTCCCACACTGTGACTGCACAGTCCAAGGGCGTGCTTGTGGATGTTGGTTTGCGAGTTTCTAGTTATGTGACTTTGACCAAGACCCCTAAATGGTCCAGTCTTGGTGTCCTCATCGTTTAACAGGGACTAAGGTGGCTGCTTCCTGGGGTGTTATGAAAATGACAGGCCCCTAGAAGCATCCCCACAGTATTTACTCCAGAAATACCACGCATGGCAACTGTTTTCTACACCTAAGACAATTACCCCCAAGTCCTGTTCCACACCGCTCAACCACTCTCATACACAACCTGGACAGCTCTTTTGATTGATTTTTTTTTTTTTTTTTGGCCGTTCATTTGCCTCTGGCTAATAGCTCTTTGACCCTTCTGAAATACAATATTTTAGCTTCCTCAAGCTTCACTAGTTTTGTTTTGTTTTTGTAACCCATTGACCCCTATCTTAAGAGGAAATAAGGAGAAGAGGGAGGAATGCAAAAACTTATTCTCTGCGCTGTACAAGTAGCCGCGATCCCGGCTTCTGAAATGATATCGCTATATCCATTACATCAGTGGATTATAACGTAATATAATATTATACTATATAATTACAACATTATTGAAAAGAACTACTGAAAATTTCAATTTGCTGAAATATCTCACAAGAAAAGAGCCTGGGGCTGGCAAGATAGCTCAGCAAGTAAAGGTGCTTGCCGCTAACCCTAAAGACATGAGTTCAATTCCTGGGGCCCACATGGTGAAAGGAGAGAACCAACTCTTAAAAGCTACCTTCTGTCTCCATGTGTATATTTGTACACTCATATGCATGCATGTACACATAGATAGATAGATAGATAGATAGATAGATAGATAGATAGATAGATAGATAGATAAATGGGAAACTCACATGCATGCATGTACACACAGATAGATAGATAGATAGATAGATAGATAGATAGATAGATAGATAGATAGATAGATAGATAGATAGATAGATAGATAGATAGATAAATGGGAAAGAGACAATTTTCAGGATTTTAATGAATCCTAAAAGTCTTCCAGAATTTCCTGGCCTGTGGCAGAGCACAGACTTCAGTATGTAATACACAACTGCTCCATTCATGCAGCTGCCAGAACTAGTTCCCTTGAAAAACTTCTGTCACTGCAAAGTATAAAATATTTTATAAACAAGAGATAAACAGTAATTCAATGACCATGGCTCTTTTCTGGTAAATAACTAGAATGGGTGATAGCGTAATCCGAACAATTTAAACAAAAACAAGGCAAATCCTTTCTGCCTCAATTACAGGACAAAAGAACAGAAAGCCATTTCTCTTTTAAAGTTCCCAGTTAGAGGCTAGCAAACAGATTGACACAGTCCAGGGCTATCCCACTGTCATTCCAGCCCAGTCGGCTGATCCAAGGTGGTTAGTGACAGCCTCTGGCTTCTCTCTCATTCCTTCTCATTCCATTACTGTTGCTTAGCCGTGTTCCTTCTAAAAGCACTAGCTGGTGTCTCCTGACCGGTTCCACAATGTCACAAAGCATGCCCGGTGAGGGCGCAGCTCTGGAGGTGGGTCTTTTATTACCCCCACTCTGCAGAGAAGGAAAGTGAAGGGAAAGGGATTAACCCGGATTAGTCATTCAGGAAGCAATAAGACAGGCTTCAAGCTCAGAGCAAACAATCTTTACAATTATCCCTGAAAGCCTCACTGGGCCTGTAAATTTTCATGTAAAGTTTTTTTGAAAGACTTCTGGTATGTTAGTAAGCGCGAGGCTGCCTCTACCCGATGTGATAAAGGAGAAAAGAAATATTTAAAAAAAAAATTCTTTCACACTGTTCAAGGAAGGAGAAGAGCTTTGGGAATCCACAAAGGCGATGATAGAAAAACATGGAGAAAAAGATTGAGAACTGCACCAAAAAGCAAACCACCTCAGGCAGCTCCAGCCAGGCTCCCTGGTAGCGGAGGCAGCCGACGCCTCATCGGGAAGGTGAATAGAGACAGGCAGTCGTGGCCTCGGGGACAAGCCACAGCCTGGCAAACCCCAAACCAGCTGTGGATTTTGGTCAAGCAGTGGTTCCTCCTCCTGCAGAAGGATCAGCAGTGGAGAGGAGTAGAGAAGGCCAGAGATAACTATTCTGCCACTCCAAGTGACTCAGAGGGCCGTGGCCAGGCACACCCTAACAGAGAACCTGTCATTTAAAACTTAGCTACCTTAAGGGCCTGACAAGGAATCACCACAAGTCTGAGAGCTTCAACGTAACTGGCAATTGTCCAAACTGAGAAACCCTCTAGGAATCAATAATGGAGCGGGTAGAGGGAGAGACAAGAAGAAAAGGAGCACTTAGCAGGGGACTTGCCTCAGGCAGCCAAGTGCTGGGCAACGGTAGTCCCAACATAGCTTTGGGGAGAGGCAGGGTCATTAACTGAGGCCAGCTGGTTATTCTACCTGCATCCACTTAGCTCCCTTCGATGCCGTGGATTCTGAGAACTCCAAAACCCCAGGCATCTTCTTGACGTTCAGTTACATTCCTCCAGTAGAAGGACAAGTAACAAGCACACACCTCAGTACTACGGCTGCTTCTCACATTCATTCTGGAGACACACCCTAACTAGGGTGTGCGTGATATGAGAAGTCTTAGGAAGCTAGGAGAACTGGCCAAGCCCACATATTGAAAAGCTAAGTATGCCTATAAGAGGAAATGAAGGGATGTTATTAAAATGAAGACAGGTCTGGTTGACATCAGACCCTTGTTGGATACAAATTCAATGCTAGGATAAACCCTAAGAAAGGCACGAGTTTACATTCTGCTGTCCCACTGCCCATGCAGACAATTCTGTGCTATGCATTTGAGGTTAAGACTAATGAACACAAGCACAAGGTTTATGGGAACATATGGTGGGCTTTGAAAACACATTGGCACCTGGAAACTCTATGGACCTTGCAGTGGTTTGGATCAGACATGTCTCCCATAGGCTCGGTCCCCAGTTGGTAGTATTATTACTTGTGGAGGCTCTCGGGAGGTCAAGCATGTCAGTGGAGGCAGTCGCTACAGTTCATAGCCTTGCCCTGCTTTCTGGATCACTTTCTCTGCTTTGTGCTTGAGTTTGAAGATGTGATCTCTTGGCTCCCCACTCTGGCTGCCATGCCCCTCCCCCATTGTAGACTCTCCCTCTGGTAACACAAACCAAAATAAAACTTCTTCCTCACGTTATCCTTGGTCAAGATAGCAACAGAAAACAGTTAATGCAGATGTTATGGTTTACCTAGTGTTAAAGGTTAATTTTATGTATCAACCTCTTTTAGTGAACCCAGACAACAGGTACAACCATTTCTGGGTGCATCTGTCAGAGTGTCTCAGGAAGGAATAGCACCTGAATCAACATGAAGAACATTCCTCACCTACCATGCATGTGGGCACTACCAATGCATGTGGGCGCTGACCAATCCACTCAGGGTCTGGGCAGACCAGACAGGCAGAGGCCGAGGCAAATTGCCCTCACTCCTCAAGCTGAGCTGTCCATCTCCCAACTCCATACATCAGAACTCTGGGCCCTAAGGCCTTTGGATTTGATCCTACATATAAGGGGGCTTCTATAAGCCCCCAAGGTTTTAGGCCTTCGGTCTCACAGTGAATTATACCACCCCCTGTAATAGGTCTCTGGGTTAATGAAGGAAGATGATTGGTTTCTCGGCCTCCAATTCCCATAATAAATCTCAGCTCTGTCTATAAGCATCCTATCGACTCTCTTTAAAACCATGACTCATTCAACCGGCAATCTTTCAAAATCCACTAGTTGGTTGCAATGTGACTTCAGATTTGAGAATGTCCAATCCGAACATTCAGTTTAATAGACAATCTACTGGTTTTTTTTTCATAGACGTGTGAAATGAAGAGGGAACAGAGAGCTAACAGAATCTAAATCTTCTAGCTAGGTGAAATACACAATATTTTCACACACCTGTTATAATTGTACATCTAAATATATGTCATTGAAATTAGCTACGATTTCTAGGCATTCAAAATTATAATGTAAACCCAAAGAAATCAACTGATAACCATAGCAACCAGATGATTATTTGTGAAATAAGCATTATTTAGACAATAACATACAATGTGAAATAAATCCATTAGAATTCCTATCCATTAGATAAGAAGTGAAATGTATACAATTTGTTTCCCAATTAATGGTCATGGGCCAGTTTCTAATCAGTATTCAACCCTGTAACTACAGTTAAAAAAAAACTCAAGCAGAACATTTAAGTATTTATATATTAACTTAAATGATAATTGTCACTATAGTGTTCAGAAATGTGCAGAGTAAAAAATAGTTTCAAATCAAAAAAATATTTAGAAGTGACCTTTTATAGGAAATGCAAAATGGCTTACCTCTTCTCTGTGGTTCTTAATTGGCATACAAAGAATACTTTGTGTCCTGTACCCTGTAATTTGGTCAACTTCTGCATTGAACCGAGGATCCTGGGAAGGAAAGAGAAATCCAATTTATTGGCCTACCTGTACAAAGATTGATTTGATTTTTCTCATACATTAGATTAGAGAAATCTAACCTTTGACTTTCCTTGTTACTATTGAGTAATGGTTTTGTCATTATGAAAGGCATCAAATCATGTAAGCCCCTAACATTTGACAAAGATAAATATAAGGGCTGTTCTGAGGTTCCAGTGTTTATGAAAACTAAGTGCCCCATCCCAAACCAAGATTTTATCAACTGTTCCAAACTAAATGGCATACAAATATTTAGAGAGTTTTATGGTTGAAGAAAAAGCAGCATCTTTGACCTCTGACGAAAATTGTCTGACTCCATCTGTCTAGTGTCTGCTGTTAACTGTGTCACTCACAGAAAAGCAGCTCTGTCCTAAAACCTTTCCAACAAATGACGTCATTTCCAGTGTAAGGGTTGTTCTACACATCCACAGTACCCTGTCAGGATAACAAAACAAAGAAAATTATGGAGAAGTGGAAAAGAAAAGGAGCCCCTCATCCTAGAGTCTGGCTAAAGCCTCTGGCCAGCTGGATGGAAACCTCCAATTCTAGCACAAATAATACTTTCCATAAAAGTTGTTGGCATAAAATTAATATTAATTTCATAAACAGCTCTCTTTTGTTAAAGCAGCAACGACGTAGGCCTGAATGCATATGATTTTTTAGTCCAGAAATCTGTTAACTTTGTTTACACTAAAGATACCTTCCCTCATTCCTGTAGATAAGACCCTTTACCTTATCAGCTGTCATCCTGTAGGTGCCCAGGAAGAGCCACTCAGGGGCCTCCTAGAGGTTTCTTAACAACTCTTTGAAAACAGTAACTTCAAGCTTCACCCCAATCCTGTATGTGACTGTCTAACACACAGTGAGCCCTCCTCCTTGGGTGCCCCGTACCCACACTCCTGGGCACATCTCACTTTCCTCTGAGTGCCTCTCTTTCTCTTCACCCTTATGCTCATGCACAAAGAGCTTTCTTAAACCTCGACTCCGCATCATCAACTGGCTGGTCCTAAAATTCTTGTCTGCATCAAAGCCACAAATCCTTGCTTGGTTTTAAAGTGTAAGGAAAGTCTTCAGGCTGCCGAAGGCGTCAGCGGGGAGGTGTGCTCTGCCCTCCAACGTGCTGCCGCTTCTTCAGGGGGTGTTCGTAAGGATTCTGTTAGCACTTGAATCTCTTTGCTTTTAAAAAAAATCTTTAATTGTATGTGTAAGCGTGTGCGCCTATGAAAGCCGGTGCCCAAGAAGGCCAGAAGGCATCAGATGCCCCGAAGCTGGAGTTAGGGCAGTTGTGAACTCTCTGATGTCGGTGTCAGGAGCTGAACAAACTCCAGTCCTCTGCATGGGCAGCAGCTGCCGAGCCCCATCTTTACTTTTTTGTTGTTTGTTTTTTTATAATTGTATGGTTGGGGTCACCACAACATGAAGAACTGTATTAAAGGGTCACCGCATTAGCAAGGTTAAGAGCGTAGGTCCTAAGAGGTTTTTTTTTTAAATATTTATTTATTTTATGTATATGAATGACCTGTCTTCATGCACACCAGAAGAGGGAATCAGATCCCATTACAGATGGTTGCAATGGGAGCAACCATGTGGTTGCTGGGACTTGAACTCAGGACCTCTGGAAGAGCAGCCAGTGCTCTTAAGCACTGAGCCTTCTCTCAGCCCCGCCCCCGCCCTTCTTTTAAAGCACAGGGATACATACCTAAGAATTACAAAAGATAAATAAAAAGTGTAAAAGTTCTAAATGTGGGTTAAATAAAGTTAAAAGGCAGGTTTCCATTAGTCTTTGGATTAGCAAGATCTAAATTGGGCTATATTCTCTAATCCTGTGAGAGTTCTATTTTAAAAATCGCTCTCTTTTTTATCCATTACTATATTCTTAGTACATGGTAGTTATTAATAATTGGGAGAATTATAATAAATGATACTACCATTATCAGATGTGGTCATTTTTACCTTTATAATCCTCAAAGCAAAGCTTGTTCATTAGGACTGAAACTGTAGAAAAGAAAATCAGATATAAACACAGACTGTAAGGTGAGCATGGAAGCCAGCATTCAGCGCATACAGACCCCACAAGTTCTGGGCTCCACCTAAAAACAGTATCCTTGCTCCAAAAGCTGCATTGGGAACTCCCCTCAGGAATATGGAATATTTACTCAGGAAAGCCCTCCTCTTTTGAAGGTCATTTCTATTTTTTTCTTTAAATTGGTCTGAAGTCGTGCAAAGACGAAGCTGTGAATGAAGTAGGTGATTACACCAGATTCCATCAAATGGGGTCAGAAATGAGGCCAGTTTTCTCAGGAGGGTAGAACTGAAGTCGGCTTTAAAGATAACTTCAAAGGAAAAGATAAATTAGTGTAAATATTTTACATTATGAGCATCATGCATTCTTGGGTTTTTGTTCCAGAAAATATGCACAAGGTTTGACTCAGACACGCAGGTGGTGTTAGCTAAATGTTTCTAGTAAAATAATTCTTATTTTATCTTTGCATATCTAGACATTTTTATCTTTAGACTTCATTGTATCTAAGGAAAGCAGAAAGAATACTGATAGTGATGGGCTAAAGAAGTAAAAATTAATCATTAGTGAATTGTTGTACATGATACTAAATCAAAGGTTAAGAATAAAAATGTATCTTTTGCGATAATTTTGTTAATGAATCTTATAATTACAAATTTGGCTTATAAAGAAGAGGATTTAACTCAACTATTTAATCAAAGCAGTAGAATTTGTATCTACACACAAATATAGGATGTAAGGTCAGTGGAACTTCTAGAATGACCTCATATCCGTGTGCTGAGGTAGCCAAGAACCAGAAGGGGTCCAGAGCTTTCTCCCTCCCCCTTTCCCATCCTGTGTTTCCTTCAGTTTAACTGTTTCAGAGTTTTAACGAAAGGTCTAACGCTGTGCTGAGTTCTGTGGATCATCTGATCAAATGACTGAACCTGACAAGGTCACAGGGACTCTTACTGCAGACAATACGGAGGAAATGTGGGTTACCAGGGTCCCATGTGAAGTTGGGGCTGTAGTCTTAACATATAGGGCTTGTGCCTCCAGGGTAGTATTAGAATTAAACAGGATTGTAAACACCCACATCACACAGGAAAATGGAGAATTGGCTGTTGTTTGGAAAACCAAAGAAGGTCTCAAAATTAAGACATCCGTGGATGTTCTTGCCAAAAGAGCCTAGCTTCAGTCTACCCATGAAAGACAATCTAAAAAATAACTGTCATGTACCCTTCAACTATATCTAAATCAAGAAAGACAAACACCGTGATAAACTATATTAACTTGGAGGGAAACATGACAGCTTTGTGCAAAATATGATCCTGAATTACATCCTGGTGGGAAAGAAAAATAACTGTACCAGGGTTATTTAACAGGATAACTGAAAAATGTTAATAAGGACTATAAGATGTTTAGCATACATTAGATAATAGCATTGTACCAGTGTCCATTTTTCTAAATTTGATCATTTTGTTGTAGGAAGAAGAGTGTTCTTATTAAAAAGCACACAATGAAGGGCAAGTGAGATGGCTGGGTGAGTAAACAGTCTTGCCACTAAGCCTGGAAAGCTGAGTTCAAGCCATGGGAGTCACATGGTGGAAGGAGGGAACCAACTCCTGAAAGCTGTAAGTTGTTCTCTGACTTCTACATATGTGGTATCACACACACACACACACACACACACACACACACACTCATGCACATACACACTCACACATTCACACACATACACATTCACACACATACACACTCACACACACACACATACACACACATGCGCATACACACACCAATATAAAAATTAAAACCAGGATAAAATATTTAGTAAAAGTATGTCTTCCACTTATCTAAATATAAAGAAATACTAAGCATGTGTGACTTACACAAGAGAGAAAGAGGAAGGAAAGAGGGACGTGACAAAGCAAAGAAGGAAAGGCCAGTAGAGAACCGAGGAACAGTGCGTGCAAGTTTCTTACACCGATCTGTGAATTCAAAATGAAAATAATAGAAAACAAAAACACAAAAGAATCGCCAAGTAAGGCTCATTTTCTCCAAGAATGGCATTTTAAAGATAAAATTGGAGCATGAGCATGAGCAAGTACAGACACAGCAGTTCCCAGACTGTGTTCCCTGGGGGCACAACAGCACCGCAAAGAGATCATCATTTATCTAAATTGATGCATCTACTGGTGCTCTTTCCTGTTCTAATATTTACTTTGGAAACAACTGTACTCATTAGGAATTCACCAGAGAGATGTCATACTCCTTTAAGAAGGGATCTGTGTGAGTCCTTCAGTAGAACGACAGGAGCAGAGAGTGAGATAAGTCGATTTGTTCCTCTGGAAAAAAAATGAAAGGGAAGGATACGGTAAGGGAAGGAGGGCTGGAGGAATAGCAGTTATAAGACGACAGCCATGTCAATGGTGATGTGGATCCTCATTAACGTCATTTGTGCTCTCCAGAAATCAAGGCCCACATGGAGTGGCCATGCAGAAGCAGAACCTGAAGTTTGCATTTGAGTCAATTCAGGAGAGAGGCGGGAGTTTTAATAATATAAAGCCTCACAACATAAAAAGAACCACAGAGAGGGGCTATAAAACCTTCTTTAGAAAGTGGACCGGGTTCAGGTGGTCTTGTGTAGGTACTGGATATTTTGTTATTATGATAACACGTCTTATTAAGTCAGTATCTTACACAAACTAACATTTCCTTACCTTCTTATTGATAAATGTTTTGATTTTGTCTTACTAGTAGTAAATTCAGTGCCACATTGAGGAAGTTTCCCCAACTAGGAAGTCATAAGACTCAACTTCAGTCAGTGTTTAAACAGCTCCCGCCAGCTAATCCTCTCCTTGGTATTTGTGGGCTAACAGAATCATTCCTTGGGCTAAGCTGAGGACATTGACTTATACTTGAAATATGACAATGTGTTAGTTTATCAATTTTAACTGTATTTTCAAATTTGTATTATTTTATATAATTTTCTGCGATGAATTTTTAAATAGTGAATCAAATGTTGATAATTTCTCACAACTAAAGTATCCATGAAGATTTAAAAATTGTTCTCAGCTTCCATATAAACACTATTATATTTCATGTCTCCCTCTTAGATTTCTGCTGCATTATAACCTTGACAGTGTTCTGTAGACACATAAGCTTAAGGAACAAACAATGACAGTGTCATTTTTACTGGTTCATGGTTAAAGAAGCCAGATTCAGGCAGCATCTGAACATATGTTCATATTCTGACTACTTTCATAAAAGGTTCTGAGACAGTGTTTTTATTACTCAAATTATGCTTGAAGCTGAGAGATGAATTTTCCATTACATAAATGACTTTCCAGTGCTAATACCAATGTAAATTAGAACATGGATGAACTCCACACTCCTGATGGAATTAATGGACATGAAAGTCTGTAAGGCCACCATAAACACTGCTGTAGGGTACCATGGGTGAAGAGAAGGAGAAATCCCAGGCTGACAGGCTACACCCTTAAGATTGGTGTAAATGAGAAGAGCTGGTTATCCTAGACCACGGCCCAAGAATTCAACCACTATTAACTACAAAGCAAAAACACACTGTCAGACTTTAACATGGTAAGTAGATTAGATAAAATGCAGGTGAGTGAAGAATTGACATGCAGGAAACAGCAGCACAGGACAAATGACAGCTTTTTTAGCAAAGCTACAGAGTAAGTATGATCCTAGCATTCTTGGGACTCTAAAATAGAAATCCTGCTGTCACCTACAACAGGAAGAAAAAGGACATGAAAAATTGGCGAGAATAGAAGGATATGGTTCTTGGTTCTTGGAGTCAGCTACGGTGTGGTGTTATAGAGCACCCAGAGGTTGAGGGTAGCTCCATGAAGACCACTAAGTTTTTCAAAGAGCATCAAAATTGAAAAGAATGTATACACAATGGGTTCTGGGGAGAAAAACATCTTAGGAGTTAAACTACCTGAACTATCATGCCACATCCCTGCCCTGATGGCCCTGAGTCACTATTCATCTACTATTTCCAAAACTCCAGTCATTTCTGATTCCTTTTGTCTATCCCTGATGTCTCCCACCAGCTGCCGAGCTCAGCAGCATCTGATGCTGGAACTCCACTCCTCTCTTCCAATCTTTCAGTTTGGAGTAGGGCTTAGGGACCCACTTCCTCACACATAGATTGTTAAAACAATCTACCCTCGCAGCCTCTCGGTTTTCTTTCTTTCGATTGTTTTATGACTGGGGAAGATAAAATTTTATCCTCCCAAAACACAATTTAAGACATACTCGTCACCCTTCAAAACTTCTTCAATTCCTCCTTTTGGTTCTGACTCAATACTATCTCCCTCATCGAGAGTTCGACCAAGAGTGCACCCCCCACAGCTCCCTAATGTCTACTCACACTTAGACACTTACAGTCCACAGTCCAATTTCCCTGACTCTCCCTCACAATTCTCTCTATTGGTGGATCTCATCAGGCCCACATCCAAGTTACTTGAATCCTCCATATTTTCCAGGGCTCCCCAAGCCTTTCTTTCTCAAAGAAGTCTTTCTCCACCTTCCTCATTTATGTCAAACCTGACCCTGAGGACACTTGCCTTGACAGATATGACCAGCCTGAAATCTGATAGTTACGCTAGAAATTCTAGTTATCCATTGTATCTAGTATAGTCTTAATCCAGTAAATATTATTAAGTCCTATCCACCAGGTGCTAAAACAGACACTGGGAACCTAGTGAGCTGGGCCACACCAACCCTGAGCCTTCGTGGTGTAGCAGGTAGTAGACAGCTAGAACAACTCTTAGGTACTATACTACACAGAGAAACCCTGTCTCGAAAAACCAAAAAAAAAAAAAAGAATTATAATTCACCGGGTGGTAGTGGTACACACCTTGAATCCCAGCACTCGGAAGGCAGAGTCAGGCAGATCTCTGAGTTTGAGGCCAGCCTGGTCTACAGAGCGAGATCCAGGACAGGCACCAAAACTACACAGAGAAACCCTGTCTCAAAAAAAAAAAAAAAAAAAAAAAGAGAGAGAGAAAAGAATTCTAATTCATCTTAGGGGATGGAGAGATGGCTCTCTGGTTAAAAACACTGGCTACTCGTCTAGAGGATCCAGGTTAGATGTCCAGAACCCATATGGAGACTAACAACTGCCTATAATTCCTGTTCCAGGGGATCCAATGGCCTCCAATGGCCCCTGCATGCACTATGTACACATGGTGCATAGATATATATGCAGGCAAAACACCCAAACATCTAAAATAAATAATAAATATATCTTCAATAAATATAATGCATTTTAAATGCATATGAAAACAAAGGCCTGTCAATAGCTGTAATAAATGTAGAACTTTCAAAATTTTTCATTAAAATATCCCAAAATTTCCACTTAAAAAGAACATATGCATAATTTTATTTGATTAAAAAGACAAGAAAAGCTGAGCGGTGGTGGCGCACGCCTTTAATCCCAGCACTTAGGAGGCAGAGGCAGGCGGATCTCTGTGAGTTCGAGGCCATTCTGGGCTACAGAGTGAGTTCCAAGAAAGGCGCAAAGCTACACAGAGAAACCCTGTCTCAAAAAACCAAAAAAAAAAAAAAAAAAAAAAGACAAGAAAAAGTCCTCTGGCTCCAGTGGGACTGACAGCAACAGGTGACCAAACGTCTAGCTCCAGTGGTCTCCAGGGTCAATGCAAGGCCAGAGCTTTGGCTTCGGTATGCTCAGGGTCCCCTGAGGGACAGAGGCTTCTCTCCAGTGGTATCGACGGTCATTGTGGGTGTGAGATTTTGACATTGAGGTTCCAATGGTCCCTGAAGGACCAGGAGACTATACTGCTGTGGTCCATCTGACGCTGTCTGACAATCATCACCAAGTTTCACCAATCCCCACAGCTGTACTTTATGCAAATATCCCACATAGAACAAAACATTCACATAGACTCTTAACAAACGGAAGTAAAAACTGAAAGACAAACTCACTCTAACAGATGAGCAAAACGCAGCAAAGCAAACGATGCAGCTACCACCATGACGCATCTCAACTGACCAGTTCCCCTCTAGAGATCCAAAACCACAGAGACGGCTGAATGACTGGGAAAGAATTCTGAGCCTTACTCTAAAAAAGAATATCAATCATTTGCAAACAAAAGGATGAATGAATTAACAAAATATATCTAAGACTTCAACAAGACAATCTCCAAAGTCAGTAAAACAGTAAACTGAAGGGGAAAATCCTAAATATGGAAGAAAAAATCAGCAAGGAGATTGAAACACTGAAAAGGAACCAAATAGAAATACTTGAAATGAAGGATAAGATCAATAAACACACACACACACACACACACACACACACACACACACACACACACACCAAGCACCATCATTAACAGAGACCATGAAGAAAAATGAATTTCAAGAATGGAGGACAAAGTCAAGACAAATACAAATAGACATATATAATGAAAAAATAATAAGAATCAGGAATGATGTTTCCAAGAATTCTAGGATACATTCAGGAGTCTAAACCTGAATATTCATAGTGCAGAAGGAGCAGAGCTAAAATCAAATGAAATAGACAAACTATGTCATGAAATAATAACAGCAAACTTAGAGGAAGAAATAGACACCTATACAGAAGAGGTATATAAAACTCCAAACAGAATCAACAAACGAGAAACTGTCTGGGAAGCAGCATAGTGAGAACATCAAAAATAAAAAGTGAAGAAATAATCTCAAAAGCAGCATGAGAAAACTATCAGAATTACCCTCAGAATTTTCAGAAACCATAAAAGTTAGAATAGCATGGAATTAAATATTTCAAGCTCTGGAAGTAAATAGCTGTGAACCAAGAATGACATACCCAGCAAAGTTATCTTTCAAAATTGATGGAGAAGTAAGGGTATTTCAATACAGACATAAGTTAAGGCAACACATGACAACCAAGCCAGCACCGAAGGAAATTCTTCATGGGATACTTGACAGGGAGGAAGAAGAAGGACAGCTCCTTTGGAAGAATGCATGATAGTGTACACTCCATAAAAGAAACAGAAAGACAAATAAACTCTCAAATGAAACAACCACATCTAACACAGCAAACCAGCAAACCCTTGCAACCAAAAGACTAGGAAAAGAATGCCAACAGCCCAGCAAAACAACAACAAAAATCCTAACAAGTTTATAGAAAATAGAAAACCCTTTTCTATAATAACTTTAAATATGAATGGCTTCAACTTACAATTAAAAGATGTAGAATAATAAAATGGATCTTAAAAACTGGAACCAAATACATATTGTCTCCAAGAAACACAATTAGCCAGCAAAGATATCTAAAAACTCATATCAAATGGAAACCATAAACAAGCAGGCCTAGCTATCCTTGTGTTAGATAAAGTAAACTTCAAACCAAAACCAATTAGAAGAGTTAAAAAGGGACACTAGATATTAATACAGGAAACAATTCATCAAGAAGAGACAACAATTCTAGACACGCATGCACCAAATACTGGAGGCTCTAATTTCATAAAACAAAGACTATAAAGGATAAAAAGACATGTAGGTCTTGGCATAATAACAGTGGGGAACTTTGGTACTCTACTCTCATATTTAGAGATGTCTTCTATACTAAGAGCAGATAAAGAACTTCACAGCTAAAACATACTACCAATCAACTAGAGTTAACATATGTGTGTATACATGTACGCACATACAATATTCTATCCAACGATGAAAGCAAAACTAGACATCCATCCACCTGTAAAAGAATAAAATTAGATTCATATCTTTTACCTTGTACAAAAATCAACTGAAATGGACCAAAGACATTAATTTAAAAACTAAAATGCTAAAACTGTGAGACAAAAACCTCGGGACTGCTCTTCAAGATACTGGGATAGAGAAGAGCTTTCTGGACTGACTGCACAAGAACTAGCCTCACAAGAGCTCATCAACAGATGGGACTGCATGAAATTCAAGTTTCCGCATAAGTAAGGAAATCACCAGCACAGCACACTGACAGCCACAGAATGGGAGAAAATCTTTTCCATTTCCGGACAAGGGGCTAATAACCAGAATGTATGCAGAACTCCAGAAATTTGATATCAAAGAAATAGAACTGCCAATTAAGAATTGGGCTAATGAGCAGAATAGACCATTTCCAAAACAGGAAACAAATGGACAACAACTATTTTAAAGTGTTCAGCATCCCTAGTCATTAGATAAATGCAAGTTTAAAATACTTTGAGATACCACCTCACTCTTTCAGAATGGCTATTATTAAGAAATCTGATGACAGGTACTGGAGAGACGGCCTCAGAAGTAAAGAGCACTTCCTGCTCTTTCCCAGGACCCAGGTTTGGTTCCCAGCATGCACATGGTCAGTACCTTGAATTCCAGGGAATCCAGCACCCTTTTTTTGGCCTCCACAGGCACCAGGAATACTCACAGTGTACATACTTCCATGCAGATAAAACACTCATCCATGCTGGGCGGTGATGGCGCACACCTTTAATCCCAGCACTCGGGAGGCAGAAGCAGGTGGATCTCTGAGTTTGAGGCCAGCCTGGGCTACAAAGTGAGTCCCAGGAAAGGTGCAGAAATACACAGAGAAACCCTGTCTTGAAAATAAAAAAAAACTCATCCACATAAAATAAACATTTTATAAATCTTAAAAATGGAAAAAAGAAATCTGACGAATGTTGGAGGAGTTGGAGAAGAGAAACCTTACTCACTGTTGGTGGGGTACACATTATTATAGTCATTATGAACATAAACTAGAGGTTCCCAAAAAATTTTAAAAAGAAATAGAAATACCATATGACTCAGTTATTTCACTCCTGAGCACTGACCTAGAGAACTCCACACCCTATCATAGAAATATTTGCACATGTTTATTGTTGCTCTATTACTATAGCAAGAAAATAGAACCAGCTGAGATGCCCATCATCAGACAGACAATGAAAATCTAGTAAATATATAAAATATTATCTAGTTCTACTAAGTGAAATAAAAAATTTTATAGGAAAATGGACATAGAATGCATAATATTTACAAAGTCACTCAAGCTCAGGAAAAAAAACAAAACAAAACAAAACATGTTCTCCTTCATATGTGGATCCTAGCCTATAATGTATACATTATATATATAAACAAATATATGTGTGGGAACATTTAGAGGAAAGAAGAAAATAGTAATATTAATGATGAAGGACAGGACTGAGGTAAAGGGTGTAAAGCAAATTTGTGGTGGATAAGTGCATAAAAATAATGGATAGTGAAAATATAAAACCTAAGCTCCATGGCTTCAGAACGGCTATTCTAATTAAATAGTATTTATTCATCAGATATATAAAGTTTGGGACTTGCCAAGTGTTAGTTTGAGTGATTATGTTAATCTAGCTGCATGATATTTTATTTGTAAGTTCATTGGAATAAAGTATTTTTTATAAATTTAAAGAAAATAGAAAAATGAGACTAGGTATTGACAATATTTCCAAAATTAGTGACGTGGAAATAGAAATTTTCCTAGTGTCTTTGCAAACAAAGCCTCACCACTAAATGCTGAGCGATACCCAGCTCTCCCAGCACTCATCACCTAACTGCAGCTGAGTGGGAGCCCCGAGGGCACCCAAGAAAAAGCAAAAAAAGACAAGCAAAGACGGAAGCAAAGAAAACCACACTCCGGTGTCACCGGGGCTCTCAGAAGATGGCAATGACTTCTCCAGCGCTTCCTGAGTCAAAGAAGACAGTGACTTATTTATTTTGACAGGTTTTGGACTTGTCATTTTAGAATCCCAGTTCAAAATCACGAAGTTCATACAGAAATAGCTAGAATCGTCAGAATGCAATATAAGATGGATCTGCTTACATTATAGTACATGGAAAAAGAAAACACTTCCCTTGGGCCCTGACTAGTACTGAAGTACTAGGGAAGAAAAACTGGCATTGATAAGCTGGCAGCTTATCAAGACTCTTAGTTAGTTTTGTTTTGGGTGTTTTGTTGTTTTTTTTTTCTTTTTGTTTTTAATCTCCCAATTCCCTGAGGGCTGGAGATTCAGTCCAACACTCTGCCCAACAAACATGCCACCACTGAGCTGCAGCCCTGGCTACATTCTAGTTTTAAATAACTATGCAAATTATTACATCTCCATTTCCCACGTTCCCGCCATTCACTCACAATCATGGTTTGATATTCTATTTACCTCATAGGCATCTTTGATGTTCAAGGGCTCGCCAAAAGCTGCCACATGTCCCACAATGCCTTTGTTCCACTCCAGGCGGATACAGTTATTGGAAGCTTCCTCCAGGGTCGAACCTTCAGCGACATCAAAGAGGCGGCTGACCAGAAATTTGTCTTTGGAGCTGTCCTCACAGACAAGGAATAGGGAATAGCGATCGGCGGAGATGAGTCCGTGGATATGCAAGAAAATTTTGTGACATAAGGCTGTGACATCCAAGTGACTGGAAATATCTTTTACTAATTCCAAGAGTCTGGAGCACTGGTCCCCTTCATCGCTATCAAATCTTGGGGGGGTTAGTGGCATCTGTTCCTTTTTTCCTGAGTCGGAGAGAAAGCTCACAGTTCCCTCGGAATCCTTGACAACAATGGGTCTAAGAGGCCGATCAAATTCTGAGGCAGAGATTTTTCTGGCTGGGGCTGCAGGGGTGGTGGTCTCTGCATGAGGACTTGGCTGCAAAGGGCAGGAGCAAGACTCGCTGTGGGCTCGGGTGCCTTCCTTGCATACAGGGATGGTATGAACTCTCTCTGAAAACCATGCATTGACCATTTCTCTGCAGAATGAAACATGTAGACAGGTTAGATACTTAAGGAAAACTAGTACTACCTCCTAAAGCTTCTAAAAATCCTGTTAATGCACAGTGTAGTCACTCTCCAATCTTTCCAGATTTTATATATGTGTGTGTATACATATATGTATATATACATATATATACATATATATATGTATATATATATGAACATCTCTGTGGGTGGCAATTTCTCTCTCTAAGAAACAAAATTCCTTTACTACGCAACAAAGGAAATACAAGGGTATTTGACTGCAATTCTATCTGCTGTAACAAAGACAAGCAGCATTCTAATTCCAACAGATGACTGGCTATACACAGCATAGCAACAAAGGGACACTAGACTGACATTAACAGTAGTTTGTGCACTAATATAAATAATCTTCACAAGGCCTGGGACTGGGGCTCAGAGCGAGAGCATGTCATCAGTGTGTGCCAGACCTTGGGCTCTTCGCAGCTTTATTTTTGTGTCCTTTTAGAAACAGAAAATTCCTTGGAAGCTTAGCTAATGGGGTCTTGCCCTCAGGGCCCTCCTCCCTTTATTCCACTTTGAATCAGGCCTTTTTTTAATTTTCTCATCTCTTTCAGTACAAGCCTTGACTCCAACATTAAATTTTCTGGTGTCATGCTTTTCTTCAAACTGTATATTTTGCATTTTTTTTCCTGCTTGTTCTTTTTCACTGTCGACCTGCATAAGAGTGATTACTAATAACCATGCAACAGAGTCAATATTAAGCTGTCTTGAAATCTCCTCCACCAAGGAAATTAATACTTTGCAATTTTTCTCAGGCAGATTTGTAGGACAAAGTTAGGACGTAGCCACATTCCCTGCCAAAATATCACAAGAATGCTTTGAGGTCCAGTTGCTGATATTGTTCCCCTCTGAAACCTGTTGAGCTGGGCCTACACAATCCACACTGCTCTCAGCACTACTGTCTTCCAAATCCCACTAAGATAGCCCATTAAGCCTTGTTTACAGCAACCAAATGCTTTCCTAGTCCAAAGTCCCAAAGTCTTCCACCTTCCTCCAAAAACACACTGTAGTCAGGCCTGTGGAAGCAATAGTCTACACCCTGGTGTCAACTATTCTCTTCGTTAATTTTCTATTGCTCTGGTAAAACACCATGACCAAGCCAACTTATAAAAGAAGGCGTTTAATGTGCAGCTTATGGTTTCAGAGGGTTAGCGTCCATGATGGTAGAGCAATAGAAACACCCGAGACCTCACATCCTGATCTGCAAGTTGGAGGCAGAAAGGCACACTGGGAATGATGCCAGGTCTTTTGAAACCTCAAAGCCTGACCTCATTAGACACACCTCTTTCAACAATCCTCCTAATCCTTTCCAAACAGGTCCACCAACTGGGACCAGGTATTCAAATGTACAACCCCATGGGGTTAATCTCTTTCAAACCACCACGGGGCCATTAATGACATTTTATTTTTCACAACCCTTTATTTGGATCTGTCTAAAGTACTGCAATGAAAACTTAAAGTTAAAAAAATATATAATATGTAGGATTCAAGAAAACTGAATAGAAGATCAACTATTTTGATTTTTCAAACAGCCATCTCACTCTGTACACACGCTGGCCTTGAACTCTTGGTTCTCTTGCCTCAGCTTCACAGTGCTGAGGTAATAGGTTGTGGGTCACTGAAGCCAGACCTGGAGGGTAGTGACAGCAAGGTAAGTCACTTCTACAGCCGAGGATGGTGTATCTCCTTTCCTATCTCTTCCTTGATGCTAGGGGATTTTGAGAAATAGTCAATTACTTTTATTTTTAAAAGTATCAGCCAGGCATGACAGTGCATGCCTTTAGTCCCAGCACTCAGGAGGCAGAGGTGAATCTCTGTGAGTTGGAGGCCAGCCTGGTCTACAAGTTTCAAGACAGCTAGGGTTTCACAGAGAAACCCTGTCTCAAACAACAATGTATCATTTTCTTTAAACCTGGTGAGGAGGACATTAACAATCTTATTTTCTAAACTATGAAAGTAATGTAAGTGTCTGAACCAAATCGATTTTGTGATCTGGTGGTACATCCAGGTCTCCTATTCTTGGCGCTGTAACATAGGAGAACATAGACTTCTCTGGCATATCCATCACTGCCTGCCACGAAGAAGGTATCTCGTTAATTTGAGCAGATTTGAAAGTCAAAACCAAATTTAAACAGCAAAGGCACAGAGAGAATATGATCACTCATGATAACACATTCTCTAATCCTCTACATTGTATCATAACTGATGCCACGCTATAAATATATTAAAAAAATATGAACTCAGAGAACCCAAAGAAAAAGGGTCCTTAAAAAAAATCTAATGAAATCCCATCATGTCTACATTTCTCTGGAAACAGGCCATATTTTATAAATCAAAAGCACTGAACTGAAAAGAATGTATAATGAGTAGACTTGAAAGAATCATCATTATCAGGGTTGAGACTGTAACAGAAAAAAATTACAGGGCACTCAGGAAATATTGGGTTTGTGGAAAATAAAGAATAAAAATAAATAATCATTTTATTGTAAGTGGTATTTTAAATTTAAATTTAACTGGTGTCCTGCATTTCATCTGGCCACTCCAGTCATTATTTTTTTTCCTGAAATTGGTGATGAACAGATAAAGTAAATTTTATGTAGCATACCAATGAGTTGTCAGGCTGCCAGGTTACTAATTTTATCACTTAAAGGCACACAAAGGGCAGCCACACTGATTCTGTTTCTGATAACTAGACCTTTTCAAAGTCCTTGAACTAGTCCATGGTAAAACCAGAGCATAAAATTCCTCTTTTAACCAAGCTTTCTTGTTTTCTTTCAAAACTACATTTATTATGTATTCCACAGGGGGATAACAATCCCCAAACTGAAATACTCTTCTAAAAGGGGAAATTTTAATTGCTAAAAATTTGGGGGATTATAAGTTTTCAGTTTCCAATTCTGAGTTCTAATCTTAGCATTTGTTACTAACAGGATATGTGAGCAATGATAAGTAATTTTCTTCTTTTGAGTTTCAGTTGCATCATCCATAAAACACAAATCAACTATTCCCATCTCTTGTTTTCAGTTTATTTTATTTGTATGGGTGTTCTGTCTGCATGTATGTCTGTGTTCCTGTGGAGGCCAGAAGAGGATGTCGGGTCCTCAGGAACTGGAGTTACAGACAGTTGTGAGCCGCAATATGGGTGCTGGAAATCGAACCTGGATCCCCTGAAAGAGCAGCCAATGCTCTTAACTTCTGAGCCGTCTCTCCAGCCCACCCCACCCCCATCTTCTTTGCAAAGAGTAGAAGACGCACGACTATCTTCGACGGAGTAAAAGGGCAAAAATACAGAAGGAGCGTGAAGGGGATAATTCTAGCTCCAACCTCAGCACTACAGAGGTCAGACACAGGGCTGACATGGGAGGTAAAGCTGAAACACTATAGTTTCTCTAGTGGTCAACGTAGTGCTTTGTAAACGGTTTTTATTAGCGTATATTAATTACATACAATGAGGGGTTTCATTATGACACATTCATAAATCTTATAATGTATTTTGACATTTACCCCCCTTCTTCTCACTCCTGCTAATCCCTTTCTCTTCCTAAGCAGTCAGTCCCTCTTCCCTTGACAGGTATCCGTCCCCTCCCCCCTCCGCCTTCTTCGTGGCCCACTGAGTTGAATTAGCATTGCTTTATAGAAGCTTGAGTGAGGAGTTGTTTATGGGAGCATGGGTACCTCACCAGTGGTTATACCACTGAGGAAAACATCTCTCCCTTTTCAGATAAGCATCAACTACATCGGCAGCCTCAGGGAGGGATGGGGCTTCATGAATCCCTCCCTCCTCGCTAACAGTCCTGTGAAGCTCAGAGCTTGAGTGTAACAGGCATGCCACATCCAAAAAGAAGCATTCCACACCTCTCCCCTCCTCCACCTCTTACATTCTTCTGCCCCCTCATTGCAGAAGCAATGCTCCCTGAGCCTCAGAGGGGATGATCTAGACATCTCATTTAGGGCTCAGCTTTCAATAGTCAGTACTCCCAGGACTCTGGAGGTCAAGTTGTGTAGTGGTAACAACAGCTGCTGTGTTGACAAAATAAGACCCCCACAATAGTCTGTGTTATCCTCTGGGCAGGAGATGGTCTTGGGTCTCACAGTGGAACCTCTTGGTGCTCCTCAACTTCTTCGCTTTTAAACAGGAGGAAATTCTCCTGAGTCCTTCACCCTTGACACAGGATTGATGAGCAAGTGAGATTACAGCATGTATGTGCAAGCAATCCATAACCTCTTCTCTTAAAGTTAAAATTAAATGTAAGCAGAGAAAGCACAGGGGATGTAAGATCACCGAATCTAAGATTTTATATCTCCTGGGTCCCTAGTACCATGCTAATGGAGATGAGGAAATCAGGAAAAGAGCTTCATAAAGCCCAGCCAATTACAAAAGGACAGAATAAGTCCATAGGCGGAGGGACCAGTATGGTTTGGTATCTGCCAGCTACATCCATCAAGTGCTGTCCTTTGCAGAACGTTTCTATTTGAATTTTTTGGTTTTGTTTTTGTTTTCTTTTTGAAGTAGGGTTTAAATTACATAATAAACATCTAGGGCAAAGGGGACAAAAAAATCTACCCTTTTTAAACTCTTTGTTTTTACTATTTGCTGTAAGCACTAATAATTAATAATACATAAGCCTGTCTTTACAAACTGCCCTTTGAACCTGAGAGCAGTCAGCAAGCACAAGGCTTGAAGTCTTTTAGTTGATTTTAACTTTTACGAGGCTGTTAATAAAAAGACAAATACCTAAAAGAAAGCTAGCCGTGAAAATTGATGCCCAAGATCCTCATGTTAACATCCCATCCACATCGTTCCCTCTCCTCACTAAATTATTGTCCAGTCACTCACTTATTTTATTACACGAAGAAATTCTTACCTCATAAGTGAGCTGCATTGTATATCCATTTCAAGTGGGAGAATTTAGTTTTGTTTTCCAGCTTTTACAGTATGTCTTAAAATAACTGAAGAAAACCTGGAAGGACTCAAAATCATTGCTGGCGGCGACTACTCTCAGGTAACATTAATGGTAAATACTGCTTGTGTCTTCAAACTTGTCTACAGTGTTTGGGCTCAGGAGGCACATGCCAAGTACAGGAAACACCAGAAGGTCCATACTAGTTAGGTGAGGAGAAATGGAATCAAACGAAAGTTAATACCAGCAAGCCGTGAGTTCCTGTGTTAAAGGTGACTTAAGTCTTAAATCTCAACTATTTTCAGACCACACATCTAATTGGAAGTATATTATCTAGGGAATATGCTTGGCACCTCTAAATGTTTGTGCAGTGATTTAGTAAAACAATCAGTGCCTTTGAGACATTTTGATTCATGAGACTTCACTGTGCTATTTTTCATGAGGTTGTTGCTGTGTGGATGGAGAGCTGAGGAGCACGTCCCCAAGTTCACAGCTAACCAAGCTCTGGCAGGTGCAGTGCACTCTAGTATCTGAGGCTTGGGTCTTAGAGTACACAGAAGGATGGATCAACTGACTGGTGGTTACAGAAGGTTCAAAGGGATACAGGGAGATGACTAGGAGGTGGGGTGTCATGAGTTTTTACAGTAACTTTAACAGCTACAATTACACACAAGCAGAAATAAAAAAGCCATACATTTCATTTTACACATCTCGTATGCTTCCGTTTAAAAGCATGGATGACAGATTCAATTAACAATTGAACAAATGGTGCCAAACTAGTAATACTTTCTAAAGAATATTTAAATAAATTTAAGTTTGGGGCTAGAAATGTGACTCATTTGGTAGAGTGCATGCCTCCTGTCTTAGTTAGGGTTACTATTGCTGCAATAAAACACCATGACCAAAAGTAACTTGAGGAGGGAAGGGTTATTTTCACTTACACCTCCAGGTTAAAAGTCTATCACTGAGGGAAGTCAGGGCAGGAACCCGGAAGGCAGGAACACAGAGGCAGGAACCCAGAAGTAGGAGCTGAGCAGAAGCAGTGAAGGGGTGCTGTTTACAGGCTTACTGTCCATCATTTGCTCAGCCTGCTTTCTTAGAGCACCCAGGACCACCAGCCCAGGGATGGACCCACCCACACTGAGCTGAGCCCTCCCCCATCAATCACCAATCAAGAAAATGTTCCACAGGCTTGCTCACAGGCCAATTGGATGGGGAAATTTTTTCTAAAATTTCTAAAATAATTCTGGCTTGTGTCAAATTAACATAAAACTAACCAGCACGCCTGACATTCATGAATCCCCAGCAACTGCATAAAACCAAGTTCTAGGGCCCATGTCATCCCAGCTCCCTAGAGGGAGAGGCAGAAGGATCAGAAGTTCAAGGACATCTTTGGCGACACCATGAGGTCAAGGCCACTGTGAGAATAATGAGACCCTGGCTCAAATAAATAAAAGTTTTTAATTTTACATGTTGAGTGTGCCTTGACTCAAATCCTCTTAAGGTTTTACAGATTAGTAATACTTTTTTTTTAATTTTTTTTTTTATTTTTATTTTGCAATACAATTCAGTTCTACATATCAGCCACGGATTCCCTTGTTCTCCCCCCTCCCACCTCCCTCACCTGCCCCCCAGCCCACCCACCCCCATTCCCACCTCCTCCAGGGCAAAGCCTCCCCTGCGGACTGAGATCAACCTGGTAGACTCAGTCCAGGTAGGTCCCGTCCCCTCTTCCCAGGCCAAGCCAAGCGATCCTGCATGGGCCCCAGGTTTCAAACAGCCGACTCATGCAATGAGCACAGGACCCGGTCCCACTGCCTGGATGCCTCCCAAACAGATCAAGCCAATCAACTGTCTCACCCATTCAGAGGGCCTGATCCAGTTGGTGACCCCTCAGCCATTGGTTCATAGTTCATGTGTTTCCATTCGTTTGGCTATTTGTCCCTGTGCTTTATCCAACCTTGGTCTCAACAATTCTCGCTCATATAAACCCTCCTCATTCTTGCTAATTGGACTCCCAGAGATCCACCCGGGGCCTAGCCATGGATCTCTGCATCCAGATCCCTCAGTAGTTGGATGAGGTTTCTAGCATGACAATTAGGGTGTTTGGCCATCCCATCACCAGAGTAGGTCATAATGAAAAATTATATAGCACACATTGTGTTAAAACTAAAACTTCTTATTTTCATTACAGATTATTTTAAACTTAGAATTTATAGTTTGGATTTTTCATTTAACTAGACAGGTTATAGATCCTGACTATTCATGTGTATTTTTTCATGTTTTATTAGAGATAGATATTTCTTCACACAATATATTCTGGTCACATTTCTCCTCCTGCTGATCTTTCCCACTTCCCACCAATCCAAAATCCACACCTTTCCTTTCTCTCTCTCATTAGAATACAAACAGGCACCAATAACAATAACAACAACAACAATAATAATAATATATGAAAACAAACAAGTCAGAACAAGACAAAACAAAAAGAAAAAGCACAGGAAACATACAGGAGCTAAGATAAACATTTGCATACACAGAAATCCCAATAAAAACAAAACTAGAAACCATAATATATAAGAAAAAAATATGAAAAATTTAAAAAAAAAAAAAAGCCAGGATTGTGAGACAAAAATACCACTGAGTTCACTTTGTGTTGGCCATCTTCCACTGAGCATTGGGCCTAATTTATTGGTAGGACACCGGGAAGCAAAATCTCACACATTTCAAATATGATTAGCTACCAAGGAAAACACACACACACACACACACACACACACACACACACACACACACACACAGAGCTATGTCTGTAAGTTGCTCTATGTAGCAGTAATATCACTTTTTATCAAAGTCAAACTGCTTAAATAGCTTCCAATGCCTACTAAATAATCTAGATATCTTGACAGGGAAAAAAATAAAATATTTTGTCTACATTTTATAGAATATTTTTTGGAATCTAGAAATATAAGGAAACAAAAATTTACAAGGCAAAGCAAAATTGTTTTTCTATTACTACTAAAAGGGTAAAATTATTTAGCCGTATATATTAGAAAATATACAATAATTAAACCATAGCAATCAATATTCTATAATGTGGTAATTCTATACCTGAACATATTTTTAAAACTTGATAAAAATGTTATAGGCCATTTGGATATAAAAGTTGGCCATTTTACTTCTTTTTTTTTCTCTTTTTTGTTTTTCCTTTTATTTTACTTCTTATCCAACTGAAGGGAAATACTAAAAGTAGGTTGTTGCCACCCCTGGACCTCAAGGATACCCATGGAACAGTCCCTTGAGCAATAACTTTTGAGAGAGCTTTTCCAGGGTACCTCAAGCAAAACAAAGGAAAAATTTGCAGGTGTGACTAATCCACAGCACTCAAGTACATGTTCATGTTTATAATTATACTATTAAAACGTCATATTTTTGTTCTTTTTAATGTTTTTATCCACCAGTTATATCAATTAATCATTAGTACCTGAATTAGAAAGAGCCTACTAAATCCTCTGACTGGAAAGAATGATTGTATAAAAGTCTCCTAAAATTATTTGTAGGAAAAAAACACAAAAATAACTCCCATAAAAATAATGTTGGCTGTTTTTCCTGCTCTTAGATCCTTATTTTATACAGTTTTAGTTACAGTGTTTGCATAATTTGACCTGGATCCACTACTCAAGTTCGGAAAAATACAAGAATGAAATTGTTTAACTTGAGAAGCTGATGCTGTGTTCTCCTGAGAAGCAACAACTCTTACAGCTGGAGGAGCCTGTTAAAGCTCACCTGTGACCCGGGGCCTGCCCCTGGCCCTCACAGCTCCTGTCTTCATCAACAGCAAAGCCGTGGCCTGTCCCTCAGCCCTTGCAGCTCCTGTCTTCATCAACAGCAAAGCCGTGGCCTGTCCCTCAGCCCTCACAGCTCCTGTCTTCATCAACAGCAAAGCCGTGGCCTGTCCCTCAGCCCTTGCAGCTCCCATCATCAACAGCAAAGCCATGGCCTGTCCCTCAGCCCTCACAGCTCCTGTCTTCATCAACAGCAAAGCCATGGCCTGTCCCTCAGCCCTCACAGCTCCTGTCTTCATCAACAGCAAAGCCGTGGCCTGTCCCTCAGCCCTTGCAGCTCCCGTCATCAACAGCAAAGCCGTGGCCTGTCCCTCAGCCTTCACAGCTCCAGTCTTCATCAACAGCAAAGCTGGGAGCAAAACCTGAGAGCCTAATTCCTACTCCAGTTACCACCTTGCTGGAGCCTTACACAATCCCAAATAAGGCTCCTTCAAACCATTACTAAAAAGCCATCTAAAAATGAAGGACACTTGAGGTTTTTTTAAGTCGCTATTGTGTTGTTCTGAATGACTATCGATGTTTATGATCAAATTTTAGGTGTTATTAATTCTCAATGTGAAAGTTATAAACTAGGAAAACAAAGCAAAACACTAACTACTAAGAGAAACCACAGGGAACACACATGCTTTCCTTTAACTGTCTTGAGAACTCTCTAAGTCCATCAACTCTAATTTACAGAGTCCGTAAACAACATACCTAGAGTCATTCTCTCAGAAAGATGGATTAGGAATCGACACCTAAACTTGTCACACGTAAGGCTCCCAATTTCCACAAACAGAAACGCATTTCAAAGGGTTTAAAACAGTGGCTCCAAACTGAGTAGTGGTGCCAGTCCTGGGGGAAATCTGGAAATGTGTGGGAACAGATTTGATTTCACAATCTTGGGGGTATTCTTGGCATTAGAAAGGCTTCTGGCATCAAAAGCCTGGGGCCTGAGGATGTAATTCATCCTGCAATTTGACAGATAGCGTCTCAGAGCAAAACACATCCCAGTCAAATCCCAGCCTATACTTTGGGGAAACACTTTAAGTGAATAAAAGATTAGCTGGCTCTAAGGACGGTAAAGGAAACAGGAGATTTGAGGCCCAGCACACCCTCCATAACCTCTACCCTGACAATCCATGCTTCTCTTGGGTTTGACATGTCAATGAAACAAGCATGCTCCCTAAAGTTCTTCGGTTCCCAAGTGTTCTCCTCTGGGAGAAACTTACCGAGGCCAGATACAGAGAGAATGCAGAAATGCTTCCTGCAGTCTGACGCTCAGTTCTTCCAAGTTGGGAGGGTCACTCTGGTTTGTATTCTTCCTGGCATTCCTATTTGCATGTAGGAATGATATCACTTAAATGAAAACCTAAAATCTGAAAGAAAGCTTAGGAACTGAAACCTACACGCTAAGTAAGTCTAATGATGGGTTTGCAGTTTCAAAAGAGGAGAAACGCCGCTAAGTGGGCATTTATCAACCCCAAGTCTTAAGAGCTCAATGCAGGTGTATTTTGAAGAACTGTGCATTTCTATAAAAGTTCTTTAGTTTGGTTATTTTCAAAGGGCCATAATTAAAACATAAAAATGTGAAAGAAGTATGTCATAAATGATTGGAATCACCAACATATTTACCAAGTATTGCCCTTCAGTTTTAATGGGAAAGTAAATTTAATATGCAATCAGACTTTTGTCCCACATGAAAAATGAAATCCAAAAGTGAGTGTGTGTGCTATAGGACTAAAAGGTGCATGAATGTTCCAAGTGCCAGTGGGAGAAGTGAGCTGTTGTGAGGCCACATGGAAAAGGCCTGACGGCCATGTTGTACTGCTCACCGACACAGTTGGGGCCATAATGACTCTGCAAGGGGCATTTAATGAATGCAGCCCATTTGCGTTTGATTGTAGTTTTATCATTCTGTCCATAATTAACTTAAAATTACAATATACAAAATACAATACAAATACAATTTAGGATTGCAGTTGCATAAATGTTGTAACTACAATTAAATTATATCTATTTATATTGAGTTTATTTTACTTTTAAGTTCCATATTCAGCTACATATTGAAATGAAAAGAACTCAACCATGGATGTGCTGGTGACTCACACCTATGATCCCAGTGCTCAGAAGGCTGAAGCAGGAAGGTTATGAGGAATCTGAAGCTACATAGAGAGTTCTAGAACAGCCTGCAGCACAGAGTAAGGCTCTGTCCAAAAGAAAAAGGCGCGGGGGAGTCAACGCCAGATATGGTACCTGGCATCCTGGGTCTGTCCACATTACTCTGACAATCCCCTTACCTCTGTCTCCTCCCCTCCCCACAACCCTGTCCATAAAGGAACATGCAGACCGTGTGTCTCCCTGCACTACTAAAGTAGTCAGACTTCTCTACTCTCTCGGATTAGTCCAGAGACGGCAAATGACCCAAGTAAGGGTGAAGTAGTGTGGGGAGCACAGCCAAGACCAAGAAGGTTCCCCTTTAACAGCAGAAGTTTAAGACTCATCAGAGAGGAATTCTGCCAGCACACGAAGAAAGCATGCAGGAAAATAAAGCTGAAGTTCAAGGCCAAAAGACAGATAAGTGGGCGAGGAAAGATAGACAGGCACATGAACAGACAGAATCTTAACAAGATCATCTGATCAGGGGAACTCACAACTAATCCCATCCCTGGGCATTCCAATTGACAGTCAGTTTTATATGGGGTCAGGGAGGGTTTGGTCATTTGTGAACAAAAGCTCTCTAACTGTTTTACCAGACATCAGAAGGAAAGCCTTTATTTAACAGGGGTGGGGTTTTGTTTTATCTTTTGTTTGATTTGTGCTGGGGATTGATCCCAAGGGTATATTGCTTAAATTTAAGACATTGAATTACATAACTATAAAGTTCATTCTCTGCTCCACCAATCCCTCTGTGTATGTATCTGAGGGTTTAATTATTTTATTAGTTCAAAGGATTAGGATATTTTCTTACATAGGAATTCAACAGAGAATACAGATGGTGACTATATATATATGTGTGTGTGTGTGTGTGTGTGTGTGTGTGTGTATAAATTATCATTAAAATAGCAAATGACAGTCATTTTCCTCCAAAGCTTAAGCACTCCCCACACACACACACACACCCCAAAAAACACACACACTTCTCTATTCAGAGAAGTCATTTTATAAAAATGACAATCCTTCCTTCTCCCAAATAAAGAAGATAATAAGAATGGCACATAATAATTCAAAGAGGAAAAAAGAAAAAGAAGGAAAAGAAGAAGGAGGAGCAGAAAGAAAAAAGCTGAGCAATGGTGGTGCACACCTTCAGTTCCATCAGGGAGACAGAGGCAAGCAGATCTCTGAGCTCTGAGTTCTAAGCCAGCCTGGTCTACAGAGTAAGTTCCAGGACAGCTGGGGCTAGACAGAGAAACCCTGTCTCAGAAAAAGAAAAAGAAAAAAAATAATTCAAACAGTATGTTCATTACAAACTCAAACCCAGAGAAACGGACATATTTTTTAAAGATTTTCAAACATTTTTTAGGATATTTGTCTATTCGTTAACATGATTCTTAGAAACTTAACTAACACTCAATTTGTTTTGCCTACCTTAAATATTTGATTGGAAATAATTGCAAGTTCTACCATTCATTGAAAATGAATAAAGTCCTTACATTATAAAAATAAACAAGTAAGTAAATAAATAATGATACAATTTAAAGCAAAATGAGAATGACAAGTCAGCAAATGAGATTATAGAGCTAAATATCGAATGAAGGAGTCATGCACATGGAGAGACGCTCTGGTTTTACTCTTACATATGCAGCTCACAGGCACTTACTCCTGAGAACCTGACATCAAAGTTGCTCCCCAGTCACACTGACGGCTGAAACACAGGTCAACCTGGACCCACATCTGTGCCTCCAAACTAACGTTACAGGAAGTCTTGTCAAGTCCACAGCTCATCTGCACACTAACTTCAGAAATTAAGCATTTTCAACTCTGAATGACCAATCAACTCACTGATTTATTTAATTGTCCCACGGCTTACTAAAGAATTTTTCATGCTAGGAAGAGGCTTTTCTCCTACATTCAGCCCTGAAAACAACAACAAAAACAAATGTAACTCAAAAACCACAATTGAAAGTTTAATAAATTATGTTTGGGCTAGAAGCAAATAAATACTACCCTGTTCTGTTTAGTCTTTTCCATTACAGAGGAAATCATTCTGGAGCATTATTAGAACATCCAAGGCAGAGTGAGCAAAGCTGTAATTTGTGCTTACAGATACAATGGAAGGGGTGCATCTTAGTAAAACACATTGTTTGCCACTGAGAAGAGCGAGTGAGCAACTGTATACAGGTTTCTAAAGTTTATCTGAAAAGAAATGATGTAAGAGAACAGAGATCACCTGTGTAGGTGGAACTATTTAAAAGACAGCTCGGGGCTGATTGTATACACAGCTCACAGTAAGGACACTAGCTTGTCTATGGAACTGAATTTACAGATACAACCCCTAACACCATGAAAGAATAACTCTTGTTGCCTAGAACATGCGAAACACCAATGTTTCCTAATCTTGAAATACTGTGGACATGATGTCATGAAAATATTGACAGTTCCTATAGATTTTTCAGATCACAAACTGGGAAAAAAAAAAACTAAATTTTACAAGCTTATTTAAGTTTACATTGTAACATGGAAATCATTTTATTTCAAGATAGCCATCTATGACTAATAGTGCATAAAACATACACACTTTTACAAATCTTGATCATGTAGTTTAGGCTCTAAGAAGGATATAGAACTCTGAAATGAAAACATTACAGAGAAGAGGGTAGTGGGAAACAGCTGTTGTCTCAGGGGCTTCTGTGGATTCTTCCAGGCAGGAAGAATTGAAGCCTATCAGAATGTATCCATGAGGCTGGAGGGCAACACGGACATATAGAACACAAGACAACACAGGAAAATTGGCCGTTACTTTATGAGAATTACTGCTATAAACAGATAAACACACACACAATCACACTCAGACTGGGCAAAAGCTCTGAAGAATTTATTATTTTCAACACCATTGCCTTAAAAATATGCTTAGTAAATATTTGTTTGAACCCTGGGAAACAGTTTCTATTCCTATGTAATTACAGAAACAGTAAGTTTTAAGAAAGGATAGCAATATTTATTTTACATCCTCCATCTAAGGTTAATGAATGTACCTTACAAATAAAAATGTTACATCTTTTAGAAATGAAAAGAGAGCCAGGCATCATGGCCCATGCCCATAACACCAGTTATTTAAGTATTTGGAAAGCTGAGGTAGATTCAGCCTGGGCTACAGTGTGAGTTCAAAACCAAGGGACAACTTAATGAGCCCTTATCTCAGAGTAACCATTTTGAGTGCTGGGTATCATGTAGCTCAGTTGGCAGAACACTTGCCTTGCATACGGAAGGCCATAATTAATCCCCACCACTGCACCAGAAAGAACAGACACAGAAAGTCAAGGAGAGGACCCGAAGAATCCCAAATGCAGGACCTAGACACACGACTAAGCCAGCACAGCTCTGTGGTGTCAAGTCTGTCACAGGAGGCGACAAGAACTGGTAAAACTTCTGTTTCTGGACTTTGATCCGACCTGCCATAAAACTTGTCCTCACTTAAATCTCCTGTTTCCACTGTATGCCAAATATTCTCAGGCTTTTGCCTGGCAAACAAAGCAATAAATTTCAACCATCTCACCCCTTCAGTACTAAAGGACTTAAAACATCACCCACAATCATAGACCTGATTAGTAACTAATGAAAGGTAACACTACTGAAATATGCTGTCAAGAATAACAACAGCTGCTGAGTGGCTTTAGCACCCAGAAGGCTTTCTCTGTAAATGTCTGCACATTAAAGCCTCAGTCCTGCCTGGAGGGATCCCAATTGTTTAGGTAGTGAGGGTGGAGGTGCCCATTAGCAGTTTACTAGAAAAACATAGTGAATTTTCATGCCAATAGACTATGTTACAACTTGTTCAACTTTCCCACTCAAATTCATATAAATGATTTGTGACCATTAAAAGGCACCCCTCCATTCCTTTGCTGGAGAATATAGGCATGCATACTGCATGTAGCTATGTATTTGAAGATAATTTTAAGAAAACAAAACAAAACAAAAACCTTGACAGCATAACTGCTATCAAGGTCAAGCAAGATTAACAGGTGTCTGAAAAATCAGGCATGCTAGAATTTTCATTATGTTGAGGGACCATGCTTAGATGCAGACAATCGGGTCGAGGGATAGGAGAGTATATCATACATTTGTGTCAAGTGACCACAGTTAATAAATGCAGAAACATTTCTATCAGTAAGCCTGATTTCTGCCGCAGATAGGCATTCTAAATGAATCTAGATTGATTTTAAACATTTCAATGTTCCACATGCCTGTCTGTTAGAACTATTGTTTCATGGATTACCCTGAATCACATACATTGTTTACATATACACATATATTTTATACTTACAAAGCACAACAAAATGATGTAGCCTTCTAGTTTAAAAGGAACTGTGCTGTGAAGTTACAATGTATACAATAAATTTTTATCTCAACAGTGTGAACCACATTAACCCTAGTAGGCTTTTTTTAAAAAATAATAATAATAATAATAATAATAATAATAAAGAATAACCAACTGGTGTCCAACTTCCTATTCGTATATTAAAAAGCCTTCAGCTAATATCACCAGCAAAAAGCCAAACTTCAATTCCACAAAGAACGCCCACAGGCTACACAAAAATTCCTAGAGTATTATTCTTCATGTTAATAACCTTCTGAACTTCTAAAACTGAAGGCCTAAGCTATTTTAAAATATTTTACACTTTCATTTTCCAAGTTTTACACTTAAGAACACACACACACACAGTACACATACACACACACACACACACACACACACACACACACACACACACACAGAGTATATGCACCAAATAATGCCCTAACTAGAAAAAAAATCTTTTGGAGTCTGAGACTATCTAAATTTTACAGTTAGCATTGTAATTAGATTTTAATGGTATTCTACTTGAGAGAAAAAAGTAATAATAAATGTATCGAATGCCTATCTATACTTTTAAATACAATGTTGTTACACTTTCAAGGTTTTTGGAACGTTTTGATAGTCTTCTCGCCTAGGACTAGTCAAAAACCTCAGTAAGCCAAAGTTTGTCTTCAAAGCAGAGAGGGGAAACAAAGAATGGGACGTTTTTGTTGTATTTTTAGACAAGCTGCTTTATTCTTTCAGCTATTAACAACCTATCTAAAGGACACCTCCAAAGCATTCTTTAAAACTCAGCCCTGCTCTCTAGCCCCTCCCCATTTCCTGTGCTCTAATTCAAAGGGAGCAGAGGGTGAGAATGTGAAGAGAAAGGACACCGGGGACAGATGGTCTCAGGGTAGCTAGTGACCCTTGGAAACTGTTGGTTGGTTCACAGCAATCGATAATTCTAGCTCGAGATGGTCTGCCTTGATGCCTCTGCTCAAACACCCAAGTAACGTTTTAAAAAGAAACCGCTCTCCCTTCAGAGGTATCATCTGACCGCTCTAAGCTCAGAGTTTGAAGGGAAAAAAAAGCACAATCCGCCCGGGAAATGAAAGGAGGGCTGGGTACTCAGAGCCTATTTGGGCTCACCGGGAGAGATGGCTCAGCCATTAAAGGATAGGCTCAGGAGCAAAACGCCCAAACTCTCCAGAAGTGACTCGGTGGGAAAAGAGAAAACTGACCCCCAAACAGTAGTACCTCGGGGAAAAAAAGCAAGGAGAGACACAAAATCACACCGCCCATCTACCAAGCGGCTTAATCCCCCGGGGCAGGTGTGCTGGGTGCCACCGCCAACCCTGGCGACTCCCGCACCCCTCCCCAGGCAAAGTGGCCAGCGGGATGTTGAAGGAAGTACCTCGTTTTGTCTCCAAAGGGCAACATAGCAAACGTGGGACGCTCCTTTCCCAACTCCTCGGAAGGTGGACTCGGGAGCCTCTGGGGGCCGGAGGAGCTCCCTGGGGGCCCGGCTGGCTCCCCTAAGGCCCCCGCCGCCGCCTCTTCGCTGCGGGTCGCCGGCTGCGGACCCCGCGTGGCGTCGCCCCCTGGCGGGCAGCGCCGGGCCGGGTGGCGGCCGCGCACAGGCGAGTCCCCGCCGGCTCCTCCACCATCCCCGCCCGGCGAGAGTCGCCCTCCCGGCTCGGGCGGCCAGCACCAGCTGCTCGACGGCCGTTGCCCCAAGGCGCCGGTGGCGGGGCTCCAGCCCCTTCTCCAAAGCAGAGCTGGTTAGTTCAGCCCCGGTCGGCGCGCGGGAGGCAAGAGCGCGCGCGCGCGGGCTTCGAGGCGACTCCTCGAGCTTTGGGGGACCCGCCCGCCACGCACTCCGCTCCACCCTCTCGTCCCTCAGTTCCACTCTCCAGCCTGCGCGCGCCCCGACTGTCCCTGCTTGCAATCGGCTCCGGGGAGGACGGGCTCCCTCCTCCCCGCCCTCCGCGGCGGCCTCCCGGCGCTTGGCTCGCGACCAGGAAGAGCTGGCCTCTGGGGTGCCCGGGGCCCCCGGAGCCCCGAGTCCGCCCCAGCCGCCTCCCTCCCCACACCCCCCGCCCTTTGTGTGCGCGCAGCAAAGCTCCTCGAAGAACCTCCTCGCGGCGCTGCAGCCTGCGGCGGGATGATCAGGGGACTATCGGGGGCCAAAGGCGATAGCCCTCCTTAGGGCGACCCCAGGCACGCTGTTGCTCCGCTTCCCGGTGGCCCGGTCCGGACCCCCGGCTTCCCCGCCCCGCCAGGGTCAGAGCTAGAGGGGCAGGGGAGGAGCGCGGCCACAGGGACGCGCCTGCAACGGTGCTTCCGGAGCCGCTGGGAAGGGGATTCTGGCTTGTTTTGGTTTTGCTAAACCGGTTTAGGGGGAAACCGAGAGGGCAGAGGGGCCTGGAGGAAGGCCCGTGAGCGTGCGTGAAAGTAATCTTGCTCCGGGGCCGGGTATACATCTTTGTTTTTAACTTCGTGGGCAAGTCGTATCTAAACCGACGCCTCAGTTTTCAACGGTGCTCGCTCTAAGTCGAGGGCTCCAGTTCGCACTGGGACCGAGAAGCTGCTTCGGAAGCAAAGGACCTGGGAACCGGGATTGTTTAATGTTGAACCAAGGGGGAAATTCAATGGGGAAGAAAGATCAGCCCTAGGTCATGCTCCATGTCCCTGGCCGTGTCCTTTGTGGCTCCTCTTCTTACCTGGTGGCTTTTCTAACAAAGTAAGAGAAGGTAAAGTCCCGGTGATCATCCAGCCACGCTTCCACCCAGTCCTGGTCCCGCTGCTGCTTCGGCCGCGCGGAGCTGGGGCCGGCTCGTTCCATGTTGTGTGCCGGGCGTCTCGGTGGCTCCCGGGTGCAGGATTTCCACCCGGCCCGGTCCCTCTCTCGGAGGAGCGGGACTGTGCTCGAGACCCTCCCCTTTTGCCTTGCTTCTGGCCGGCAGTCCTCCTGCAAAGCCGTAGAGACGCTGGCCAGCCTCCCAGCCCGCCCTGCCCCGCCCCTCCAGGTCCCCGAGGTTCCCAGGTGGCGAGTGCTCTCCTTGGGGTCCCTCAGAGACCGGCTTTCTGCATCTGCCGCGGGACTGACTGGCAAGCTCTCCGGAAGCCAAGTGGCCCGGACTAGGAGGAATCCAGATGGCCCGCTGGGGTGCGCTGTGGGCCGAGACAGCGTCCCTGTGACTGCAAAGGTGACAGTGGGTGGGTTTGCCTTGCCCAACTCTAGGAAGGGAAAGATCACATTGAGGACCCATCCCAAGTCCAGAAGGAAGGAGGCAGGCTTGAGTCACTAGAGAATGTTAAACTGGGCGTTTTTCCTCTTTCTTAGTAGTACAGTGACAGTCCCACCTTACTTTTCTTCATGAAGCAGCTCCTGGTGGAGAGAGGACCCAGAACCCATCTCCCTCACAGGGGCCCTCCCAATGACTCCAAGCACTCCTACCACAGACCCCAGAGGCTAGGGAGAGAACTGAGGCATAAAAGATTAGGAGAAACCTGCAGCTCTAGGATGGTGTAGCTTCCAACAAAACCACACCCGTCCTTAATGCTAGTATCAGCTGTGACTATATGTAGTGTATATATATATGTATAATGAGTCATTGACTCATTATACCAAAGACTCTCCTTTTGAAAGCGCAAGATTGTGGATGGGCACAGGACATAAAAATGATAACCACTTGTCCTTGCCTGTGAGTTCTGAAAATAAAAATACCACTGCACGATTATGCTGACTACAGAATACTAACACTAGTCACCCATGTTACAACTGAGAACGCCCAATTAGCCTAATTTAAAATTTATTCATTTATATTTAACTAGCATCAATACCTCAAAAATAGTATTGTCTTGTGTTTCTATGGCTGTGACAAAACACCATGATCAAAGCAATACGTGGTAAGTTATATTAGATTCTATAATGACAGTTCTTTCCTGATATGTTACTGTAATACTCATTACACTCGGAGAATAGGGACTTCCCCCTCATTGTGAGTGTTCTTTGTACACCACCCCCCTCCTATCTACACATTCCTCTCATCAGGAAGTCACTTAATTTAAAACTAAACCCTTGGGATAAGAGCTACAAATTGGGCGTCGACTGTTTGTGTCCCCTTCCACAGTTCATACTGAACTTAACTCTGGGGCTAGAGAGCTGGCTCAGTGGTTCGGAGTCCTTCCTTCTCTTCCATAGGTGGAGGTTCAGTTCCCAGGCTTCCTTTGAGGTTAAGTAAGTCACTCCTTCCCTCTCCCACTCTTCTCTCTGTCCTCTGCCATCCCCACACCTCCAAGCCTACCTCCAGACCTATGTCTGACAGCCATCTCCGCCTAATAAATTGCTCCTCCATATCTACACCCACAGGACTAGCAGCAGAACAAGGTTCTAATACCAGCTTTACCTGGCCCAGCTCCCATCAGTCAGCTCCTGAACCGGCCCAGTCTAAGGCAGGACAAACTCTCACATCAAACATACAGCCAAAGAAAGAAGTTCACACTCACAAGTCACATTGCAAACACAATAGGAATGGCCACGACAATATGTGTCCAAGCAAAACTACTAGTCCCGTAGAAATGTTTTCTAGTGAGGATGACCAAGATGAACCTCAGGACACAAAATTTAAAAAGATAACCCTAAACTTTATCAAAGAATCCAAGAAAGGTAAAGATACACCTCATTGAAGGGGTTAACAATAAATGTCTGAGTGGTGTCCAAGAAAATACAAATACATGCCTGAAGGAAATTGCAAAGACAATTTAGGATTTAAAATCAGAATTAAATAAGGAGACAGCGATAGTGAAGAGAACTCAAGCTAAAATGAAAATAGAACAGAAAAAATTCAATAACCCAACTAAAGAACTCAAGAGACAGCCTTACAAGCAGAATGGATCAAATAGAAGATAGAATGTCAGGAATTGAAGATAAAATATAGAAAATAGATCAGAAAAAGCAAAGAATATGGAAATAAAACTTTAAAGCACAAAAAAAGGAAAATACAGAAACTGTGTAACACCATAGAAAGAACAAATCCTTGAATTTTTAGGCATAGATTAGGAAGAAAAACCCCAGAGCAGTAGCAGAGAGAAGATATTCGACAAGATCATAGAAGAAAACTTGCCCATACAGAAAGAAACACACACATACAAGAAGTACACAGAATATCAAATAGACAAGACTACAAAAGAAACTCCCCACATCACATCATAATTAAAATACTAAATATGCAAAACAAAGATTATTCAAACTACAAGAGAGGAAAGAAAAACCACAAGTCACATGTAAAGAGAAACCTATCAGAAAAACAGCTTATTTCTCAATGCAAACTTTGAAATCCAGAAGATCCTGGATCAATGCACTCCAAATTCTAAAAGACCTTGATTGCCAATATAAACTACTATACCCAACAAAATTATCTGCCATAGTGAAGGGCTTAAAAAAAAATTCATGTCCACCAAAACAACCCTACAGAGAACACTAGAAGCAATCCTTCAGACTAAAGAAAGGAATTAGCATAGCCAAGATACTCTACAAAGACAGCAATTAAAGCTATAATTAATTAAATACAAAGCAGGACTAAAAATACAAACACACACACACACACAATAACCACAATAAAATCACTACAATCTACACATACTTTCCCTGGGTTTTTTTGTTTTGTTTTTGTTGGGAGTGGTTGTTTTGTTTTGTTTTGTTTTGTTTTGTTTTGTTTTGTTTTGAAACAAGGTCTCACTATATAACCTTGGCTGACTTGGACTGACTATGTAGACCCACCTGGCCTCTAACTCATAGAGATAACTTGCCTCTGCCTCCAGAGTGCTGGGATTAAAGATACGTGCCTCCACATCCTGCCACATGTTTTTCAGTAATAATAGTATCATTAATGGCCTCAACTCTTCAATCAAAAGACACAGGTAGCTAAATGGACTAAAAAACGAAGTCCACCCTTCTGTTATTTATAAGAAACTCAGCTTTAAAGATAGACATCACCTTAAAGAGAAAAATAGAAAAAAAATATTTCAAGCAAATGGAATCAGGAAGCAAGCATATGTTGCCATCCTGATACCTCAAAAACTAAAAGTTCAAACTAAAACTATTCTGAAGGGATAAATAAGGGTACTTTATTCCAATCAAGGGAATAATTAATAGAGAAACATTATAATACTAAAAACATACACACCAAACTATGGTCCACCCAATTTCACAAAATGTCCACTTCTGGAACTGAAGACACAGATTAACACCAACACAACAACCCACTTTCTCCAATAGAGAAGTCATCTGATAAAAACTAAGCAGAGAAACTTTAGAAACTTAAGAATTAAATGGCATCTTACATCAAATGAACTTAACGCACCAAAGAATACACATTTTACTCAGTAGCCCACAAAAGAGCCTCAAAAAAAAAAAAAAAAACCCACATTCTGGGAGACAAAATAAACCTCAGGAAATTCAGAAAAAGTGAAGCAATTCCATGAATCCTGTACAAACATTATGCAATAAAACTTTAAATCAACAGCAAACAATCCCTGGTAAGTGCAAAAACACATGATGTTTAAACAACTCATTACTGAATGGTGAATGGGTCAAAAAGAAATAAGAAAAAATATAAAGAGATATCTGGAACTATATTAAAATAGAACAAAACCACAACAAAACTTATGGGACACATTTAAAGTGATTCTAAAATGGAAATTTCTAGTTCTAAGTGCCTATTTTATAAAAGAATCAGAAAGAACATAAATAAATGACTTAATGATGCAACTCAAAATTTTGGGGAAAAAATGAGAACAAACTAAATCTAAATTTAGTAGATGGCAAGAAATAATAAAATTTAAAGCAGAAGTCAATGAAATAGAAACAAACAGTCCACAGAAACAATGACTCTAAAAGCTGGTTCTTTGAGACAATGAACAAAATCAACAGATCCTTAGCCCAACTAACCAAAGAAAGAATGACATGTGTGGTGATATTTTATTTGTGCACCCTAATAAACTTTTCTGGAGTTCAGAGAACAGAACAGCCACTAGATGAGACATAGAAGCCAGACAGTGGTGGCACACACCATTAATCCTATCACTCAGGAGGCAGAGATCCATCTGGATCTCTGTGAGTTCAAGGCCACACTGGGAACAGAGTCAAGTATGGTGGCACACACCTTTAATCCTAGCACTTGAGATCTCATTTCTTTGCTTGGGAAGGTCACAAGCCTTTAATCCCAGGAAGTGATGGCAGGACACAGAAAGGTCTATAAAGTGTGAAGAAACAGGAACTCAGCTTTCACTCCGATATCTGGCTCCTGGAATTTTTTTTATTGATAAGACCGTTTAGCAATTCGTCTTATACACATGACCCAAATTAACAAAATCAGGAATGAACAGAAAAACCATTATAGCAGATACAAAAACAATCAGAATACTGTAAGGGAATAATTTAAAAACCTGTACTCTATTAAATTGAAAGATCTAAAAGAAAAAGATGGATTTATTGATTCATCCATGCTATCAAAGTTAAGCCAAGAAAAGAAAAACCTAAACAGATCATAACAAATGAAGAGTTTGAAATAGTAATAGAAAGCACTTTGATCAAAAATAATTCCAGGCCCAGATGAATTCACAGCAGAATTCTACCCAACTCTCACAGAAGATCTAAAACTAATACTTCTTTAATTATTCAAAAGGAAAGACAGACAAAAAGCAAGAACCAGAAGAAATATTCCACAACTTTTTCAACAAGAGACTATTACTTTAATACCAAAACCAGGTAAAGACACAATTGTAACAGCAAAAATCCTACAGGGCCAATATTCCTGAAGCATATAGATGTAAAACTCCTCAATAAATATTAGCAAATGGAATACAGGCACCTATCAAGATCATTCACCACTATGAAGTTGGCCTTACCCCAGAAGAGATGCAAGGATGGTTCAACATACACAGACTTAGACAATAATCTCATGATCTTCACAAAAGATGCAGAAAAGGCCTTTGACAAAATCCAATGTTTTCATCATAAAATTAATAAAGAAAGTAGGACTGAAGGAGCACATCTCAACATTTAAAAAAAAGGCTATATGACAAATCCACAGTCAACATTGTTAATATTCTGATCCCGCCCTTTGGTGCCACCCTCTGCCCTGACTTAGAAACCTATTCTTAAAAGAAAATTCTGCCCCTTCCTCTCTCCTCTCTCTTCTGCTTTCCTCCAATGAGGTGCATACCTCTCGAATCCCTCACCCCCTCTAGCCTCCCCCCATCTCTCTCTTTCTGCCTATCTGCCTCTTCATCTCTCTATTATAATAAACCATTTCCACAGGGATACAGCGTCTGGGTTGAGCATTTCTACCTGCTGCCCTGCCGCCATGCCCACATGGACTGAGCCGCCTGCCAGCCTGATGCTGTATCTGGGGGTCCCGCCGCATATAATTCCTAACATTGGCACCCAACATGGGGCTTGAACCCATGACCCTGGGATTAAGAGTTCCATGTTCTACCAACTGAGCTATCCCGGGGACATTAAAGGAAGACCACCCCTAGCTGATCTCCTAGGCTCCTTTCTGGCACCCTGTGCCTAGGATCCTGGAGTCGAAGTTTGCTCTACCTGCAACTGCCCACTTTTCCATTTACCCGGCCACTGGACTGCTTCACACAACACTGGCTACTTCAATTGGTGAGTTTTCCCTTTACCAGCCAGCGTAAACAGTTCCCTGGACCTATGGGAACAACCGTCAATTGTCCGGCATCCTTCTGGTGTCTTCAGTGTTATTTATTAAGTGGTGCTGTTTACCATGTGAGAAAAGCCACGAGGCACAACAAAACCCACTGTAAGAGTTTATTAAGGGAAGGGAATAGAAAGGATGTGGATAGGCCTATGGAATGACCGTGCAGGAAGAGAGAGAAAGAATAGGTGTAACCCGCTTTTATAGTTCCCCCCATCCCACCCCACCCCCACACATACGCATATGGGCTTATGTAGCCACGCCACACATGTGCATAGATTACATGACCATGCTGCAAGCAGATTACGTGATCACACAGTGCACAAATTACATAAGACATAAGGTCCTAGCATGACTAAGCACCTTGCCTGGCTATTGGACAGAGCATGTGTGGTCATGTAGCTGGGGGAGTGGCTAGGGATTCTAACAAACATTACAATAAATGGAGAAAAATTCAAAGAAATCCCATTAAAATCAGGAACCAGACAAGGCTATCCACTATCCCTACTTCTTTTCAGCATATTACTTAAAACACAAGCTGGAGCAATAAGGCAAGAGACAGAAATTAAAGAGACACAAACAGCAAAAGGAGAACTTAAATTATCTTTAATTACATAAAAGATTCCAAAAATTCCACCACAAAATTTCTGGAAATTATCCATATTTTCAGCAAAGTGGCAGAGAATAAAAATTTACTTACAGAATCAGTAGCCTTTCTACATACCAAAAACAGACGTGCTGAGAAAAAGATCATGGACATATCACATTTACAATAGCATCAAAGACAATAAAATATCTTGGAATAAACCTAACCAATGAAATGAAAGACCTCTACAACAAAAACTTAAATATTGAGACTGAGGAAGGCATTAGAAAATGGAAAGATCTCCCATGTTCATGGATTGGTAGAACTAATATTGTGAAAATGACCACCTTACTAAAAGCAACATACAGACACAATGCAATCTCAATCAAAACACTAACAACATATATCTCACAGAAATAGAAAAACCATCCTAGAATTCATATAGAACCAGAAAAGACCCAGATAGCCAAAGCAATCCTGAGCAAAAAAGATCAATACTAGAGAGATCGCCATTGCAGATTTCAAGATATATTGTAGAGCTATAGTAATAAAAACAGTATGATAATAGCTCCAAAACAGACATGTGGACAAATGGAACAAAAAGAAGACCCAAACATGAGTTCATGTAAGGACAGCGATCTGATATTTGACAAAGATGTCAAAAACAAACACTAGGGAAAAGACAGAGTATTCAACAAATGAGCGTGGAAAACCCAATTTCCACACACAGAAAAATGAAATTAGCCTTATATCTATCGCTCTCATGAAGATTAACTCCAATTGATCACAAACCTCAATTTGAAAACCTGAGATGCTAAAACTGCTGGAAGAAAACATGGGCAGAACACTACAAGATACAGGTGTAGGAAAGGACTTTCTGAATATCAGGACTGATTTGTCCAGGATTTATGGTCAACAATCGATAGGCAAGAGCACATAAAACTAACACTTAACGAATCACTACACTACGATCCAGTATTACTATTATTAAGTCCAGTTTTTTTTAAAGATTTATTTATTTATTATGTACACAGAAGAGGGTGCCAGATCTCATTACAGATGGTTGTGAGCCACCATGTGGGTGCTGGGAATTGAACTCAGGACCTCTGGAAGATCAGCCAGTGCTCTTAACCTCTGAGCCATCTCTCCAGCCCCCCAGTTGTTTTTTTTTTTTTTTTAATTTAGACTGAGAATCAGGATCTGACCTAAATTCACACATTTAACATATGAAGTTGTATTCAAATTTTAGGTTTATATTAGGTCGCCTATGTAATGAGTTAAAATGTGTGTTCCAGCACTATCAACAGAAAATTTCATGGTAAGACATGGAAACCCACACAAAGTATTTGATGGAGAAATACTCGCTTATCAATTTAAAATGAAACATGGAACATTTTTTAGGTTCCTATGACCATTCTTCAGTGTGTTGAATGTTAAGATGTCAGCCATTCAACCTATAACTAAGTTTAATTAATTAATTAAACATTTAAGCTTTTTTTGGTTGTCTATTTTTATGGTCTTTGAGATTTTTACCATACTTACTAAGCATGGTCAACAATCGATAGGCATATAGTTTCCATATAGCAGCACTGAGTGCCAACCAAGGTGCATTTTTCTGTTGACCATGCTGGAGTACATATTTCAAGTTGTTAAACAAATATCCTAACATCAGCCAAAATTTTAAGTACAACCTCACATTGTAAATATGTGACTTTAGGGTAGATCCTGATTCTCAGTTTAAAGGACAAAAGCAGCTTAACTATACAAACACTGGGTGGTAGTGATCCAGTGAGTGACAAAATACTTCTTTCCAAAGCAAATATGGAATTTTTCTACAAAAATCTCTTATTGCAGTCAGGAACTTAACTTCATGTGCAAAGCAGATCCATGTGAAAGACCTTCACAGACAACGGTGAGCAGCTGTTCTTCGTATCAACAACAGTCATATGTAGAGGAAATAAAATTACATTAATGCAGGGTGATTTAGGACAGACATTAGACACATTTCCCTGACAAACAGATGCAGCACGGATGGGCTTATGATGAAAAACAACTGTGGAGTTTTTCCCTAGGGATCTTAACGGACAGTGTAGGCAAACATCTGTTGATAATGTCTGAAGTCTTGTCTAAGACACAGATCAACCTAGGGAACTGAGGAAGGGATTAGCTTCCCTTTCACCTGTACATAGAGATTATGTTAAACAGAGGAATTATGTTTTTATTAATAAATAATATCAGCTATTCAAAAAATTAATCAACATGAAGCATTCATAGCCAAAAAAGCCAATTCCTCCTAGCCATTTTTCTATTAAAGAGATTCTAATCACTAAAGAAAATGTCCCTCACTAACCGGAATAGTTAAACATAAAATGATTAATTTAGAATGGGATAGTAAAGAATGAATCAATTCCATGTCAACTCTACTAAGGAGTGACACATTTGACTAAAAACCAGTTTAAAAGCAGGTCATTTAATAGACTGCAAGCCAGGTGGTGGTGGTGCACGCCTTTCATCCCAGTGCTCAGGAAACAGAGACAGGCAGATCTCCGTGAGTTCAAGACCTGCCTGGTCTACAGAGCGAGCTCCAGGACAGCCATGGCTACACGAAGAAACCCTGTCTCAAAAAAAAGAATAAAGCCACCAAACAAACAAAGAAGCTACAGCTGTAAAGTCTAAACAACATGACTGCCCAAATATAAGCTGAACAAGGTTGACACCAACAAACAGGCCAAACAAACTGAGAAAAGACCACGATGCTTCAGCCCTGCACAGAGAACTACAGGCAACTGAGGAAAGCTGGGAGTGGGAGAAACAGCAGAGCACACCAATTGACTGTCCAGTGCCAAATGTCAGCCCTGAAACGACACACACAGGTAGGAGTATGGGGACTGAACAGCTTATATTTAGGAATATAGATGCAATTAAGTTTTTAATGAGGCTGTGAATATGGGAGGGTTTGGAGGGAGGAAGGGGAAGGAATAAATGTTGTAATTAGATTATAATGTCAAAAATAAAAAGAACAAAAATAATGACTTTAATAATACAACTCAAAAAATTAGCAAAACTGGAACAAACCAAAACCACACCCAGCTGGGAGCCAGAAAATTTAAAAAACCAGAGCAAAAAATAATGAAATGTGAACAAAGAAAAGAATAGGAAGAATCAGGAATCTAAGAACTGATTCTTTGGGAAGATAAACAAGATTGATAGACCATTGGTCCAACTAACCAAAAGGAAGAGAGAAAGGACCCAAATTAACAGAATCAGAATTGAAAAGGGAAGCACTATAACGGATGTCCACATGTGGAGGAACTGACTCAAATTGACCAAAGACTTAAAGGTGAAGCCCCAAACACTGAAACTGCTCAAAGAAAAGATAGGTGGCACCCTACAAAGATACAGACAGAGAAAGGCTTCCTGAGTTGGACTTCATTTGCCCAAGAACTAAGGCCAAAAATTGAAGAGTGGAGCCTCAGTAGACTGAAAAACACAATGGCAGAAATAACCAATCAAGTGAAGAGGAAGCCCACAGAATGGGGGAAATCTTTGCTAGCTACACATTTGACAGAGGATTAATATCCAGAACATATAAATAACAAAAAGAAAAAGGGAAAAAAGTTTAAAAAAAAATGACCCATTTAAAAAAAAAAATCTGAGCCTGAGACCTGAACAGAGAGTTCTCAAAAAAAAAAAAAAGTTTATAAAATTACTGGACTTGTTCTTTAAATTGAAAATTGGCAGTTTCCTCCCATTTCCCAGCTGTGTCACTGTAGGCAATTTACTCACTGCTCAATGATTCATCTGCCATAAAAATTATAAAGCCCACATGAGCATTCTATGACCCATTGTCAGGGTTACTATTGCTGCAATGAAACACCATAATCAAAGCAGCTTGGGGACGAAAGGGTTTATTTGGTTTACTCTCTTCCACATCACAATCCATCACCAAAGGAACTCAAAGAGGACAAGAACTCGGAAGTAGGGGCCATGAAAGTGTGCTGCTTACTGGCTTGCTCATCATGGCTTACTCAACCTGCTTTCTCATAGAACCAAGGACTACTAGCCCAGGGATGGTGCCACCCACAACGGGCTGGGCCTTCCCCCATCAATCACTAATTTAAAAAATCTCCTACAGCCAGATCTTATGGAGGCATCTTCTCAATTGAGGTTTCCTCTTTTGAGGTAACTGTAGCTTGTGTCAGGTTGACCTGAAACTAGCCGTCACAACCATTGAGTGATATAATAATGCGCAGTAGTAATTTATCCTACAAAACTCTTTTCTACATCAACTCAAATTTACTACATCGTTCACACATCTCTCAAAATCCATGGCTTATAGTAAGCTCTCTTTGATATTGACTAACTTTCATTTGGTATTCCATCTCTCCCCAATCATTCGTGGAGTACTGAACACTGATCTTACATTATGACTTCAAAATTCATCCGTTTCTCTTCCCTCTGCTACTCATCTTCAGTCTGGGAAGCAGCACATTCTTTGCACTACAATAGTCAACTGCTGAATTGCAAGTCTGCTGGAGTCACTTTCCTCCAAAAATATTTTAGTGACTCCTTTTTATCCCCTGAATATAGGACCTGCTCCTCAGTAGAACCCACCTGGCCGTTGTCAATCAGATCCTGACTGCTTCCTATAGACATACCAGTGTCAGTGTTTTTGAAGTGTGCTATCCTTTTTACAGGATTTGTGCATGTCTGGTTTGTCCACACCCTGGCTCTGAGCTGCCATCTAAAAAGTCTCCCTACCCTGATACTGTCCTGCTGCAGGGAACTATAAGAAGTAGCGGGAGACAGACTACATGGAAAGACAGTGATGTTAGCCATCCTGCCCATCTCCAGGCTGTTCCATAATTACGTGATAGATACGTGAATGAAGATAACTACTTGCATAGCATTCCAACCCCAGATGAGAAAGAACAGAAGTAAGCCTCAAGATGTATGACCCCATCAAGCTATCCTTCTGTCTGGTTGCTCAAGCCAACTCAATTTGGGTTACCTGAATTGTAAAACAGACCATCCATTCCTATTGTGCCCTGTTAGAATTTCTGACCCACAGAATCATGAATGTAGTACATAACCATTATTTTACATTATTAAGTTTGGAGATAGTTTTTATATACCAACAATTAGTTAAATACCTGCCACGTTCTAGTCAAGGTCATCTTTGGTTGGTTGTGTACCTCTGCCAAAGTTTCTCTAAGACATCCCTCTCCAAAAAACAACTCTTGTTTTCTAGACTGTGGAAGGGAATGGCTTCTTGCTATCAGTAGCTCTGTTACTATTTCTTATTGGCTTTTCATCTTGTCCAGCCTTATAAAATAGTCTCTGTTATGGTTTGGATATGGTTTGTCTCTCAACAGTTCATGCGATAGAAGCTTGGTCTTAGTATGGTAGTGTTGAGAGAGTGAAACTTTCCTGAACTACTCATATTGAATGTAGGCTACTACAGGAGGTCAAATATTCATTTCTCAAGATGTAGTGGGAAATGAGGGAAAGCTACATTCTGGGGAAGCATTTCAAAACTACATTTTAGAAAGCCACAGGAAAAATTACCCTAGGAAAACAGTATGTTGTATGTATAAAAAATAATTATGTTTAGCAAATAACATGTAATTCTGAATACAAGCCTAATGAAATGGTTTTAAGGCTATTCATAATGCTTTTCGGATTCAGTGAATCTAGTCAGTTTTTTGTCCTGCTTGTGAGAAGAATGTTTACTTCCTGGTACATTGCCCGAGTCCTACATTATTTTATTTGATGGTAAGTTTCTTTGCCCCCTAAATTTCAGGCACACTTCTAAATCATTTACAAATAACAACCCATTTAATCTTCCTAAGAACCCTGTTTGACATGAATTATTGCCTATTTTATAGACAAACAAAGGGGCACATAGAGGTCATGTAATAAACCCAGGCCTCAGCTAGTGTCAGAGATTGTAGACACAAGCTTAAGCTGCAATGTCTGTGGTTTCCACCACCTTTGATGCCATGAAGTCCCCAGGAGCGCTTTCGAGAGCAGAAGTGTTGAATCACTTTGGTCTGTGTGAGATTCGGTTCCATCAGTGCTGGTATAGGTATTGCTAGGACAAATCTTGCTGTAATGGCTTCCTGTTCAACACCAGGCAGTCTACTACAGTGGATGTCTTCCGCTGTGTTAAACGTCCCCTCACATGGATTCCAATATAAATGACTTCATATCACTTCCTATATCCAGATCTTTCTAACACTTCATCCTCTCTCTTACTAAGAGACCGAAACTACTTTACAAAAATAGCAGTTTTGTTTTAAGGAATGATACTACATCTCATTTAAGCCAGCATTTGATATACATCACATTAAGTTTTAGGTAGAAATTAAATGAGCTGTTTTTGTTCCATGGCTCTTGGGAAAGCACTTCTTATTCTTTTTTAGTTCTTACCTGCAAAGTTAAATTCCACTGAATCTATGACCCTTCCTACATCTGGACCCACATACTTTAGTTCTGTGGGGTAAGCTGGTGGCTCTTCTTCTCTGTATACAGTCTAAGCTGCTGTTTATGTATTAAGTTTATTCAAAGCATTAAGGCACCCTGTGGTGGTGTGAATGAGATTGGCCCCAATAGGCTTATATTAGTTACCTGGAAGTGGAACTGTTGGAGAAGGATTAGAAGGTGTGACCTTTTGGGAGCAGGTGTGACTTTGTTGGAGCTGTGTCACTGAGGGTAGTCTTTGAGGTTTTGAAAGCCCACACCAGGCCCACCAAATCTCTGTCTCTGTTTCTCTGTCTCTATCATTTCTTCCTTGCTGCCTGCAGATCAGCAGGTAGCTCTCAACCAAGGCGCTAGCACCATGCCTGCCTGCCTGTCTGCTGCCACAATCTCTACCACAGTGATAGTGGACTAATCCTCTGAAGCTGTAAGCAAGCCCCCAGTTAAATCAAATGCTTTCTTTTTTAAGAGTTGCCTTAGTCATGGTGTCTCTTCACAGCAGTAGAACAGTAACTAGGACGCACATCCTCTCTTATTCATTAAACAAACAAACGAAACAGGAGAAGGGCCCTTGTCTGACGCCGCTATCTTGCATACTCAGCTCTGCCTGTTTCTCTGCTTACCTCCTTGGCAAAGCCCCATGCCTGTTTCGCATTCTTCACCTTCTCTTCCTCCTGTCCCTACTGTGCCCGCTCTTGGACTCGGATGCCCTGGCTGTTTTTCACTTCTCCGCAGCAGAACTCGCTTCTGAACTCAGCTGCTGTTGGGCTTTCTTCTCTCCCCACTCCACAGAGAAGCATCCCGCAAGCCCACAAACGGCCTCTGTACTGCAAGTCCGGCATGACAGTCTCAGTCCGCACCTAACTCTGTGCAGCAGCTGCCTTCACACAGCCCGCCGTCTACTTCTCTTCTCTTCCAGGTGCTTTTCAAGAGACCACACGGATACACTTGTAGCCCTGCGTCTGGGGCTGCCCGTTTCTATTGCCTTTTTGTTGGATCTGTCTCCTCTTCCTGGCCAGGTTTTAATCTTCACCTCCCTTTATTCTCACTCATCTGTTTTGCAATCTTGTCTCTGAGCAGAAAAATGCTCCAAATTGTATGTCTAGATTATGTTGAGCAAGACTGAACTGAGGTTGTTGCCGTGATACAAAACCATTAGAAAGGTCTGTTCTCTCTCTCTCTCTCTCTCTCTCTCTCTCTCTCTCTCTCTCTCTCTCTCTCTCACACACACACACACACACACACACACACACACACACACACACACACGCGCGCGCGCCCCTGATGGCTTCCACCCTTTGACTTTTTGTTGGGCAAATGTATTCATTCCCAGTACTTCAGACATACTCTAATGACCTTTCAAGTTCTTCACCATGCGTAGAATGAAAAAAAATCCACCTTACAGATTTCTATATGGAACAGGTATTTCAAAACAGCATTGCACTTTAAATAAGATTCAGTTAGAAATGCTAAAGATACAAACAGACCTTGATACTGGTCTGACCTAATTAGACATGAATCATTCTTAGTTCATCCTTCAGCTCACAATGTTTTTCTAAACAACCCTGTAAATGGTTGTTTTAAAATATACAGATGTATGCTTTATATGATTTTATATACAAAAGTATATTTCAAAGTATACAGTTCAGTAGTTTTCAATAGAGAAGTTGAGGAATTAACATCTATAATTCTAGAACATTTCCACGGTCCTCAAAATAAACACTGACTCTTCCTTTATTCAGGCCAATGAAGCTAATTTCTGTCTTTATAAGTTGGCCTGCTTGTAAATATTTAGTGAAAATGGAATTATACAATATGTAGCCTTTGTGCCTGCTTTCTTTTTGACGTTTGTGTCTGTCTATGTGTGTACATACACATGTATGTGCCTGCCATGTGAAGGCCTGAGGACAGCCGTGGGGGTCATCTTCAGGAACACTGACTACCTCTTTTGAAACAGGGTCTTTCATTGAACCTGGAATTTGTTGATTAAGCTAGCTGGCTAGCCAGAGATCCCCAGGAATCCCCCTGTCTTTGCCTCCCAAGTACTATGAGTACAAGCACATAACATGATTCCTGGGACTTTTATCTGTATGACAGAAGTTGAACTTGGGTCTTTATGCTTGTGAAGCAGGTGCCCTGTGTCTGTTTTTTTTTTTTTTTTTTTTTTTTTTTACATAATATAAATTTTCAAGTTTCAACCATGTAGTAGTATGTATAATTTCTTTTCATGGCTAAATAGTATTCAGCCATAAAGACATACTGTGTTCTGTTTACCCATTCTTCAGCTGAAGTGCACAGATGAGGATTTCCCCACATTTTGACCATTAGTGACAATGCCCTATGAACATGTACAAACTTTGTTAGAACATATGTCTTCAATTTTCTCAGATAAATAGTTAAGTGGAACTACTAGGTCATGTGATACCTGTTTGTTTAACTTTTGAAGAACTGCCGAATTATTCTCCGTAACAGTCACGTAGTGTCACATTCCCTTGAGTGATGTGTGAGGATTCCAATTTCTTGACATTCCTTCAGAACTTATTGATGCCCATCTTTCTTATTGCCATCTTAGTGAGCCTGAAGTGTTTATGACATGTTTATGACAGGTTTGATATCACCCTCCCATAAAAATGTTTCACACAAGAAGTTCCATTTTACCTAAAATCAGTAAACAAATTTATCAACTTGTATTGAGTAGAAATAAAAGAAAGTTATGCATTTCAGAAGAAACAACTTTCTTTTTCTCCTATATTTCACCTGCTTTTGAAGCATAAGTTTCCAAATGCAAACTTGTTAGGGAAAAAATACTTTCTAATTCTTAGGTCCCTATCTGTTCTTTTTGTGAGAGCTATGTGGTGTTGTGGAGCTAAGGATGGGGATGACACATTTAATCTGTGGTCCTTTATAACCCTGTAGTATGCTCATTTCTTAGATTTTCATTTAACTTTCCTGGCAACTTGCTCTTACTTTGTCTATTCTTAATTCCTCTGACAGCAATGTTTGAAAACTTCATATACAGATGCAAAGGCCTTTCTCCTGCTCAACTTGGTACTGAGTATTTGCAAGTAAGTTTTGGAAACTGCATAAATTTTTCTAAATACCTAGCTATAGTAACATTTATTGTAGTAGCTTTTTGTACCCTTGCATGCACATTCCCGATTTTAATCTTATAAATTAGTTGGGTGTGATTATAGCAATCCAATCTCTAGATGAGGAGAGTATTTTTCCAGGTTCTATTTTAAAAATTGTATGATTTGCCCAGATGCATTCCCAAACTAATAAGATATGACCAGATAGCACAAGCCATTGTTTCCCTACAGTGGTAGGGCACACGAGATTCTTCTGTTGATATATCTACATATATTCTGGTAAAACAGTTGTTTTCCCTATACTTTTGTGAATTTTGTAAACATTATTAAATATAATTTCTCTTTTCTTGGTGTGCAAATGTATTGAGCTTAAGCTGTGTAACTTATTCTCATATATATGCAAAACTGAACAGCAACTACTCTATCATTAATTTTCACAGTTGTACACGTTATTTGTGCTGTAGAATTAAAGGAATAAAGAGCATTTATATTTCTGTTTTTAATATGTAGTAATTAAGAACTGAGTAAAACTACATATGTGGAAGAGAAATTCATAAAACAAGGCAAATGCTAGGGAGCTGTTAGTTTAAACATGTCTGATCTGTGATGGGTTGCCAGGTTTCATTCTTACCTGATGACCTTTATGAATTCATTTGGATTGTCAAACACTTCATTTTGTGTTTTTCAATCTCCTTTATACATAGACTTTTCCTAAGAGCAAGAATGGCATTCTTAGCCGGGCGGTGGTGGCGCACGCCTTTAATCCCAGCACTCAGGAGGCAGAGGCAGGTGGATCTCTGTGAGTTCGAGGCCAGCCTGGTCTCCAAAGCGAGTTCCAGGAAAGGCGCAAAGCTACACAGAGAAACCCTGTCTCGAAAAACCAAAAAAAAAAAAAAAAAAAAAGAATGGCATTCTTAGCTGCTCTATGGATTGATAGCATCCAGCAACTGACTTCCCTAGTTCAAATTTCTTTTGTTTGCCTGTGACACTTCTTGTTTTGGCATTTGCATTTCTTACAGAATTACAGTTATTTTGCCTAACAGGATCCCTGATAGTAGATCACATATAATAGACTTTCTGTCTACTCCCTTGTATCCCAAGAATGTCATGCCAATCCAGTTAGTAACACCAAGAAGATTAACTCATCTTAAATATGTGAAGAGGAGGAATGATCAAAATTACATTTGAGAGACCAGAATTCAAAGAAGTAAAGCCCTGCAAATATGTCCCGCAGCTTCTTTCACCAAGGAGTTTGTCTTAATTAGAATTAGCACGTGCAGCTATAAAGTATAGGCCTCGTGGGTATGTCTATGAGTGGAAAGTGGTCCCCAGAGTTCCTTTGGAGATGCATCATTTGTTTCAATTTGCATGTGTAATCAATCACACACTCATAGTCCAGAAACTTGAACAGTGTAGCACTGAGCTTAGATAGAATGGGTTTATGGTTCCAGGGCTCTCTAATCTTACCAAGCTGCTTTGTGCTAAGTGATCTATTGAGTATCCTATTTTTAGGAACCTTTTTCTTCTAGTGCAGTTGAGTTTAATTTTTCTGCTGAGGAAAATGTATTCTGGCCCTAAATTTAAAAGTCCATTGAGTTCACCTGTCCTTCAAATGCCATATACCGCCGTATGACTCTTAACCACTTTAAAATACAGGAATTTAAAACCACATTTCCGCTATCCTTGTTTACTTTAGTGCCCTTAAGTTGACTTTCTGTCCCTTTGATATTATAACAATAATTTTTATTATTAAAATGGAAGCAGCACTTTCTAGGCTCTCTTAGGCTGTGCCTAGCTGTGATCTGGTGAACTGTGAAATCATGCATAGCCTGCTTCTCATGTATAAAATGAATAATAATGAAACAGAAAAGGCTTTTTACCCGATCAAGTTTAAGATCAGAAGAAAAATCATCTTAGAATGTAAAATATCACTGTAAAATAGCATAAATTTTTCATAGCATTTTATAAGAAATTTGAAAATTCATTCTCAAATATTCAAGCTCAGCTCTGTGAAAATGAGTTCATCCTAAGGCACGGTTGTGTTATCTCTAAAAGTTACTTATTTCTTATCATAAATAATGAATCTGGTATTAAGTTGGCATAATTTTCTTGAACCAGATAATGGAGCAGAATGACAACTTTCTCTTGAGCCTTTGTTTTAAAAGCAGGATTATAATCCTTTGATATTTAAGTCAGTCTTTTTGAATAACCTATCTTGTCAATAGTTTCCCAATTTCCCTTTCTTAATTTATTAACTAGTGTTATCTCTGTCAGGTCTTAGGCATTGCCTTTGCCTGAGATCTCAACAGTGTTCCATTCTATTTCTCTAATCAACTTCATGAAACCTGCATCTTTACCAAGTTCTACAGTTGTGCTATACTCTAGGATGCTGAGGCAGAAAGACCACAAGTTCAAGGCTAGCCTGGGATACATAGTGAGTTCCTGATCATTTGGGGCTACAAAGGGAGGCCTTATCTCAAAACAAACAAGGTAGTAATAACAAAGTAAGTCGATAAATTACTACTCTCCCCTACTTTGGTTCTTGCACTGGGATTAAGCCAAACTAGCATCATGTAAGATTGATGTTCGTTTGAGTAGGAATCCACATTATAATTGGTTAAGTTATTAGCGATGATTTCATGTTATAGTGGCCTTCACATTCAGCTTAACCTCTGCAGTACAGTAAAAAATGAGAACTGATAAATGGTCTCCTAATTTGTAGAACGATATTATTAACAAAATTATATGTAAAACCATTTCTGGGACATTTAACAAAGCTTTTGACATATACTTTGGAACAGACATGTTAATGATAGTTTCTATGATGATTTGAATGAGAATGTCCCCCATAGGCTCATATGATTGAATGCTTAGTCTCAGTTGGTGGAACTGTTTGGGAAGAGTTGGAAGGTATAGCCTTGTCGGAGGTGTGTCACTGGGGGCTGGGTTTGAGGTTTGAGGTTTCAAAAGACTCCTGCCAATCTCAGTGTGCTCTCTGCTTCCTGCTTATAGATCAACATGTGATTCTCAGTTGTTCCTGCCAATGTCTTTGTACCACCACCATGGATGCTCTGAATCTATAAACTCAATTAAACACTTTAAAAATATTTCTTTTATATTTTTGAGATTATGGTATATTTACATCATTTCTCCCTTCCTTTTTCTCCCTAAGTCCTCCCATATATCCTCCCTTGTTCTCTTTCAAATTCATGGCCTATTTTTTTCATTAATTATTGTTATACACATATATGTAACAACAAATACATGCACACACACATATATTCTGAATTCATAAATACAACATGTTCAGTCTGTATACTGTTACTTATTACTTGTATGTATGTTTTCAGGGCTGTCATTTGGTAGTGGATAACTAATTGGTTATCAATGGGAAGACTATTTCCTGCTGTCAGCAAGCCTTAGTTGCCTGTAGATCTTTGTGTAGGATTGAGGCCTTGTGGACTTTCCTGTATGTGTTAACATGTCTGTTGGTGTTGTCTTGTTCAGCTCATGCTTAGGCTTTCTTTTATAAGCTGCTTTGGTCATGGTGTTTTGTCACAGCAATAGAGCAGAAACTAATAATGCAAGTTATTACCATTGCTCTTGGTGATCCACCAGAACTTGATGGCAAGATCCTCAACTGTCTTAACCCCACTGTGAACCCTCCCAACTATAATAATGGCCAGAAACAACCTAAAGCCTTTTAAAAACCTTTAAAAATGATGGAGTTTCTCTAGTATTACCATTAAGCTGCCATATTTAGTGTTGCTTTGACAAAGTTATAAAGGCAGCCAGTCTTTGATTTTCTTGTTTTCTAAGTGACCTTGTTACTGTTTGCTTTCTCTTCACCGAAGCCTCTAAACACGTGTAGCTGGAGAGTAAAAAATGTGAGGCACAGGCCATTCAGGGTTACACTCGCGCGACGTGTCATATGGTATTGAAACTGCTGGGGACTACGAGAAGAACTGGAACTAGTGGTTTCCTCCCTTCAAACCAGGAGATGTGTGTTACTTTCCACAGTGAGATAAATAGCTGCATTGGCACCAGCTGGCCAAGGACAGACTGAGATATGAACCATTTTGTTGTTGTCGTTGTTGTTACGAAAGTCCTTGTTGGGGCTTCTGAACTTTTTCCAAGTACGAAGTTCCTTTACCTCCTGCCACGGTGAGAAACTAGAGGTTCTGTGGTCCCTATTGTTCAAGTGCCACGTTACTTATTTCTTTCCTATTCCTTCAGAACAAAGCTACTGCTAACAGTGACGTCTTCCATTGTATCTTTTGAAGGTTCCACCTTCAAGCTCCACCTGGTCTTGAACTCACTATGAGCTGAGGCTGGCTTTGGACTGTTGATCCTCTTGACTCTTCATCCTGAGTCCTGGGATTACAGGTGTGGATCACTGTGCCCACGTAACTATTTTATCGTTCACTAGAGAAGTACAAATTAAAATCACAATAAGATACCACAATAAACTCTCAAGAATAGCTGAAGTTAAACAGACTGACAATCCCCCACCAGAGAAAGGTGCAGAGCACCTGGAACGTGGTCCTAGTGCAAGTGTAAATGATTAAAGCAATTTTGGAAAATATTTCCAAAATAAATATTAAAGCTGTATGAATGCACAGCCAGTGGATGGATATATAGGAACAGCAAAAGTCATGTATATAAATATGTATCACTCTTAAACCTTAATAAAAGTCCAAACTGACAATAGTCTAAATGTCCATGAACACAGAAAGAATGAATTAGCTATATTTTACTCAAACAGAGACATATTGTTCAGTGAACACAACTTCTCCATGTAACATCCTGGATGAATCTTACACAGTTTTGTTAAGCAGAAGTCAGATACCAAGAGCACATACTGCATGATTCTGCTTTGCACCAAGGTCCAAAGCAGGCAAAGCTGGTTGAGTATTAGAAGTCAAAGAGCAGTGGCCAGCAACAGGAGGAAGACTGTGGCCATCACAAATTGCTGGTTCTTGAATTGGATAGTGGTTACTATGTGTGTTCGCTTTGAGAAAAGTCATGGGAGAGTGTGTGTGTGTGTGTGTGTGTGTGTGTGTGTGTGTGTGTGTGTGTGTGTGTGTGTTTTATGTGTATGGTGTGTATGTTATATATGTGATGTGGTGTGTGTGTATGTGTGTGTTGGGCATGTCTGTGGTGTGTGTGTACACTAATTTTCAAAAAAAATCAAACACATACAGGAATTTAAATTACATAAACATTATTTTCAGTGTCACTTTACTGGGTTTCCCTCCTTTTGTAGCAAAGAAGTAAGGCTTTCTTGGTCTCCTTTTGTTTTGTTTTGCAGAACTGAGATGTGTTTTGAAACACATTTCTACAGCACTCATAAAGTGCTGTCGGGCATGTCTGTTGTTATCTTTTTGTCCCCAGGCTGTGCCCTTTCTGCATTCTTTTTAGAGTTATGACCTGATACTGCTGTCACTTTTCCATTTAACCTTAGGACAAATGCATTATCATCATTAAACAAAGATCAGTCTCCCTGGTGCTGAAGTAAGACCTCAGTCCATTCAATAGCTGAGGAAACCGGGTTAAGATCATTGATAATATATATCATATATACACTATTTTTAAAGGCCTCTTAAGATGAGAACATAAAAACTTACTGTGTCAGAAGTCAAAACCATCCTGTTTCTTCTGTGTGCAGTGACTATTCTCCGCATCAAACATAACCCATGACGATGTGGAGGCAAAAACCCAGAAAGACTTAGCTGGGTTTTAGGGTCTTTGGATAGTCAAACTCTAACTTACTAACAGTGTATTCTTGACAAGGGATTGACTCTCTTTGAACTTCAAGTGACTCTCTTATAAAAATAGCTATGTCACAAAACCATTATCGGGATTTCAATGATATACTATGTAAACATCCCTACCATAATATTTAACACATCTGAATGTTCAAAACATCAACTCTCTTCTCTTTTCATTCTTTTCCTTTTTAGGCAAAAGCTATGCTATTGTGACAGTTTGCCATCCTGACATGTGCCATAACACTCTGGCTTTGGAGACAGTAGGCCATGGGATATTGATTTGGGAGTACATGTCAGAGCCAAGTAACTGTTCATGACTTTTCCATCTTCATTTTCCATATGAAACTTACATTCTAGGTGGAAAAAAAAATGAAAGTATTTATAAACTTCCTTGGTGGGAAAGAAAATACAGTATTTATTAAACCAAATTAGTAGTGTGTGTGTGTGTGTGTGTGTGTGTGTGTGTGTGTGTGTGTGTGTTTCCTGCATGTATGTCTTAGTCAGATCCCTTGGGACTGGAATTACAGATGGTTGTGAGCGGGAATGTGGGTTCTGGGAATCCAACCCAGGTCCTCTGGAAAAGCAGTCAACTCAACTGTGGAGCCACCTTTCCAGTCTCTTGCTTCTATTGTCATGTGTGGAGTAGCATACCTTTGGACAAACTTCTGTTGATGACATCATGACATAATGACTGTTTTGTTGTTTTTTTTTTTTTAAATTAACATTTGGCTACTTTTCACGGATCTGTGGTTAAAAACACTGGTTGTTCTTCCAGAGGTCCCAGGTTCAATTCCCAGTACCCACATGACAGCTCACAGACTGTAACTGCACTTCTGGGGCATCTGACAGCCTTACACAGATACACATGCTGGCGAGACACCAATGCACATAAAATAAAAATAAATATAAAAATAAATAAATACATAAAAATGTTAAAATTAATATTTGGCTACGTTTCATTATAATCTGTAGAAGCTAGCTTTAAAAAATGCATTTCCTTGAAAATGAAGCAAAGCTTTAGATCAGCATCTTCATCTTATAAGAAAAACAATTAAAGAAATGGAGTAACTGCCTAAGGTAACCTTTGAAAATGAAGACTCAATGAGTCATTTTTTTTCTGAAAGGAGACACAAATGGAAAAACAAAACAAAAGAACAAAGTAAACAGCGAGTCAGCGTGTCAAAGGCCTCACAGTTTCAGTCTTCATGTTTGCTGACTGAATCTCGAAGCCAGGCCAGGGAGGCTTCTGCAGCGAGCAGGGCTCTGCAAGCTGCCTCCATGTCCATCTGCCCTGCTAGCTCCCCAGAACGGATCAGGCCTGCCTGGCAAGCTAAGGCCTGGAAGAGTGCAGCTAATAAAGATGTGGACACCTTTGTGATTGGCAGATGCTTTTAAAAGCTTGAAAAGATTCAGTTAAAATACTATTTACTCAATACTATTTGTTCAGTAATCTCACTAGAGCATTTCCTTAGCCCGTTTTTATTTGTTTCCTATCAGGGAAACTGGTCTCTACCTGTCTTAGTTACTCTTCTATTGCTCTGAATAGACACCATGACCAAAGCAACCTGTATTGGGAGGCATTTAATTGGGCACTTGCTTACAGCTTCTGAGAGTTAGTCCACAAACATCATGGCAGGGAGCACAGCAGCAGGCCAGTGGAGCACTAGCTGGGAGCTCACATCTGATCCATAAGGTGCAGGGAGAGAAAGAGACTGGGCCTGGTGTGGGCTTTTGAAAATCTCAAAGCCCAACCTCAGTGACACACCTCCTCCAATAAAGGGCACATCTACTTCAGCAAGGCCACACCTCCTAATCCTTCCCAAATAGTTCTAGGAACTGGGGACTAAGCATTCAAACATATGAGCCTATGGGGACCGTTCTCATTCAAACCACTACACTGCCTAAGTTATCATTATTCATGACTTTTTGGTACTATTTTCTTACTATTTGGTAGATTCCAAGTGATTCCATGCAATACTTCACAAATGAAAGTCCATGGAAGATTCCTCAGAATGTTGTCACTCTTACTGAATTTATATGGCCCCTAAAATAAGGGTCAGTCCCTACTGCTGCAATTGTGTACCATTTATTAGTAGGAAATGGTAGTGAGAAGATTAATGGAAGATTAAAGTATGTACATCATACCATTGACATCTATTCAGGATTTCAATGGGCAACTCCTATGAGTTCTGAAAAGGCTGATTCTGTGATTACACACCTATTAGAAGTTATGGCCATCATGGGAATACCTGTACAAATTAAGACAGACAATGCCCCAGCATATGTCTCCAATAAAATGAGACAATTCTTTGCTTATTACAATATAAAGTTACAGGTATACCACACAATCCCACAGGCCAAGCAGTCATAGAAAGATCCAATCGAACTTTAAAGGATATGCTAAATAAACAGCAACAGGTAACAATGACTCCTAGAAATAGATTGCATAGTGCTTTATTAACCTTGAATTTTCTCAATGCTGATGAGAAAGGAACAACAGCTGCAGAGAGACATTGGACGACAGACAAAACTCCTGAGCTAAACCAACCGGTTTATTTCAAGGATGTGCTGACCTCAGAATGGAAACCTGGATATTTTCTACGTTGGGGAAGGGGTTTTGCCTTTGTTTCTGCAGGAGGAGAAAAGCTATGGATACCAACAAAATTAATAAAAATTCGATTCGAACAGGAAAAACCCCTTGATGAGGAGAAGTAAAAGATCATCCACCAATGTGACATCTCTACAAGTTGTAAGAAAAATTTAACAATCAAAGGTTGGGGTAGGGTTCTGTTTTTGTCTTTCCAGGATAATGGAAATACCCATCTTGCAAAAATCATAAGGCCTTGGATATCCAGATGTTTACAACAAAAAGAAAGAATCTATTGGTACGAATCTACACACGGTAAAATCTCACTGTCTAACATCTATCTCTCTATCAATCTAGAAAAGTTGTGGTTCCAATTCAATTATAAGCCAAGCTGGCTTTGGAGATGGAATTGGCTCACTCCTTCTCTAAACCCAAGCATATTGCTAAAAGAAAAGTTTGAGAGATTCTTCAGTCTCATATCAGAAGAGCCCTCTGGTATGGGACAGAAGAAAACCAATAAAAAGAGACCATTGTCTTCTAGATTCTAATTCTCTCCATGCTTACTCTTGATTTCTCAGAATCCTTTCTTACATGCTAGGTCCTCTTTAAATCCAAATCTTCCATTTTGATAACAAATAAGTTTTTCTAATAGCAATCTCAGAAGTCTCCAGAAGGAAGATGGGGCCCCAACAACAACTCTACCCAATCCAGAAATATGCCATGATAATCATCATCATACTACACTTCTTACCAGAATTTCAGACAATCTTACCCATTACTCTAAGACTTGCTGCAGAACCTACAGTTAGTCTGAGATTTAACTATCTGAGCTTTCTCACAGTACCCAACAGAGATAACATCACCCCCTAAACAGCAGGAAGCAATTCTAAGAAAACGACGTCCCTTCTCCCTTAGGTTTCATAATTCTCAGGGTTATGGATGATGGTTATAGGGTTGGGGGTGGAAGAAAATATTAAACTCAGTATTCTAAAAAAAAAGAGAGAAAAAAGGGAAAAGAAGAAATGGAATGGATAGGTATAAGATATTATGGTAGATTATTGTGTATACTAGTAAACAAATTTAGTAAAATAGCAGCCTTAAATAATTTGCACTGTTATGGATTCTTATATGTTGATACAAATGTAAACTATTTTTATATTCCTGTTTAAGATAATTTGTATATTGATACAAATACAGAACTATATTTGTTATAATGTACATATATTTCTACTCTTATTTGAAATATTTGTATATTGATACAAATGTAAATTTATATCTGTCATACTTTATGTATGTTCTACTTCTGTTTAGGATATTTGGTATATTGATATATATTTAAGATTATTGTCATATTGTATATCACACTACATACTCCTACCTCTGTTATAAATATTGATATATATTTAAGATTATTGTCATATTGCATATCGCACTATATACTCCTACCTCTGTTATAACATCTTGTGTATTGTCACAATTTTGAAGTCATCGTTCTTGACCATACACTTGCTTATAGACTGTTTACCTTGTTTACGTGAAGCCTTAGTCCTTAGGTTATTTCGGTAGATAAGACTTATAGATTTATAGTCACCTATGCTTGTCATCTCTATAGTTATGTTAGTTAGGTTATCCAGATTTACAGATACATAGATCAGATGGACAGGTAATCTTCAAACACTTCATAGACCTAGAGAAAATGGCATTTAAATAACTTAGAATTCTGTTGACGTGAGACACAATTGCTCCTGGCTGCACCAATTTGATCCAGAGAGAATGTTGGGCTTCTAAGACATTTCCATTTGGAAGTTTGTCTTCTTGGCACAAAATGGCCTACTGGGCAAAGAACTGCCCTTGCCTCAATGGCTGACAGTACAAATGCAATGCTATCCTTTCTGGACAAGCGGGACACAAGGAAAGCGACCACTGGGTAAGATGGTCTTTCAGAATTCCTGCTTCGGAAAATGGTCTGTCAGATACTTTAGGCCTGTAGCCAATTTGAATGCACCAACAATGCTGAGAAACATTAGGTGACTGTCCAGGCTGCCAGCTGTCTCGGTCTACTCTTGCAAGATTCCCGAAAGTTGCTTGCATCCATCTACCATTTCTCAGGTACCATTATATTCCTTCCCAGGTCTTTGATGGGATTGAAGACTAGCAGTTATAGTTACAACTTAGTAGATAGAACATATTAAGTATTAGATTCAGGTTCTTTAGGATAGGATACCTTTTGGAATGATCTTTGTAACATGCCATTTACCTATGCTCTATACTTCTCTGGATTTTAGTATGTGTTTCTTGCTTGATATTGTTTGCATTGGTTGTAGTTCCATCTTATCTAGGTCATTATCCCTCATTATTCCTGGACAACATTTGATAACCATTCCTTTGTATATAGTCTTGTATTAGGTTAGAACCTTCTTATTTAGACAAAAAGGGGGAAATGTAGTGGGTAGCCATTCCAGCTTTGATCTGGAAGTTCCAACCCCCATTGAGACTTCGGCAACTGTCACACCTACAAGGCGGGGCCAAGGGAGGCACCTGCAGTCCTGAGATCTGGATGGGCGGCGCACTCACTCAGTTCCGGGACCTTGGACGGTGAAGGTGGGCCAAGCAGAGCTCCAGAGAACACAGCTGGACTGCGATACACCTTCCCCAGACCCCGCAACCTACCTATCCCTTAACTTGTAAGTTACGCCATTAAATAAATCTCCTTTTAACTACGTGGAGTGGCCATAATAATTTCACCAATATTGGGACCTATAAATGGTTAGGTTTTTTTGGATCATGGTTTATTTTGTCACCATGACACTGACTTCATTTTAGTAATTTTTATATTCCAAAGACTGAAAAGCATGTAGTCCTTGAAGGATACTATAGCTTGTGAGTGAAAATCAAAAACTCATCTATTTCAGTGGGTCTTTGCAGTGATATTTTATTTGTGCTCTAATAAATAAAGCTTGCATGGAGATCAGAGGGAAAAGCCAGCTACTACATTAAACATAGAGGTTAGGCAGTGGTAGCACATGCCTTTAATCCCAGCATTTGGGAGGCAGAGATCCGGAACCCATCCGGATCTCTGTGAGTTCAAGGCCTCACTGAGAGCAGAGCCAGGTGTGGTGTCACATGCCTTTAATTTCAGCACTAGTTAACCATAGAGGTCTGGAGGTCTGTACAGATAGACAGGAAGTGATAGAGCTGGGCAGAGAGAGGAAGTAAGAGGGCAGGGACAGAAAGGCATATAAGCAAGGGTATACAGGAAGTAGGTCTCTCTGGAGCCTGAGGAGTTGGTGAGGTGAAGTTGGCTGATCTGCAGTTTTCACCCCAATATCTGGCTCCAGGTTTTTTATTAATAAGACTGTTTAGCAATTCGTCTTACAGCTCTTGTCTAGAGTACAAGGGAAAAAAATCATATATGGGCCTTTTAGAAAATCTAGTTCATGATTCTGAATGCAGTTCCAAAGGATGCTTTTAACCTCCCCTTCCTAGACAATGCTACTGAGTCATCCGGGTTGGAACTCAGAGAGCTATGTGTACAGCTGTCTTGTTCAAGCTGATGTTGCATAGTGACCTAAGATGCTCATCACCAGCCAGGTGGCTTTGAATCCTAGCTGCTACTTCCCAGCAGTGTGAGTCTGGGCAAGATACCACTTTCTCATGGGTTTTCTCTTTTGTAAATTGGGTATGGTGATAGTGATGGATCATAAACTAGAGGACCACTGATAGGAAGGCCCAGGGAGATGTAGCTGAAACAGTATCTCACACACAGTGTGTCATATACAAAGATACTAACACTCACTAGTCACTTCTACCATACACTAAAGTGAAAAATTCTCCCTGAAGTTAAGGAGAACCTCCTTTTTGTAATTTATGTATCTAAAACTGGTAAGTATATTGGTGCTCCTAAACAATGGACTAAGATTGTCTACTGTTTCCTGTGCTTCATTCCCACAGTGTACATACTACATAGTCCAGAACAACAACAACTAATTATACTACTTCATGAAAGTGTGATTATTTATAGCTTCATTTTATTACAAAAGGATTAGGGGCAGATAGCTTATAAAATATATGATGCAAAAAGTTAAAAGCTAATAAAATCATATTAAAATAGAAACAAGGGTAAGAAGACAGATTAGTCTTCTACATTTGACTCCCAAACTACCCAGTAGGCATTGGAATCTTGGCCCAGCAAAACATCATTTAGTCCTAAACACATGCACAGTGTGTGCAATAATAGTCTTATCAATACAAGAGAAAGAAGGGTGAATTTTAGCGTTGCTGTTTTGTAAGCAGAGCAATTTAAGTTTTAGAAACCTAAGCACATCTCTGCAATTCATGTAATAGGCTATTGACCTATGAAATACCAGTTTTCAGATGTTATGTGTTTTACCTGACATAATTTATGTCAAACCATTGGATAAAATATAAATTCTTTATAAATACTTGCTAGTCATTGCTACTCCCACAGAAGGCAACTGTGTGGAGTCAGTATCCGAAGAAATGAGGCTAAACTGTGTGCCAGATAGAGTGCTTATTTCCATCCTATGATTCACTTTTATCAAAGCTGGAACCCGCATGTGGTTAGCCCTACAGGCTTTAAAAGGAGACAAATGGGAACTTGAGAAGCTTGGCCCAGGATGACCCCACAATCTTCCCTGGACATCCTTCCCCTGTCTTGTCAAACAACTGCCATCGGTCTAATCCTACAGCTGGATATACAAGGTTCCCACCCTGGCCAGCTTCCTGGCAGGCAAATAGCATGGCTTTGTGTTCTCTGAGCAGCCAGAGACTGCGCAGTGTTCTTGTGGATGAAACCACTGTCTAAGACAAGAGAAAGACAGAAGAGCTGTCAAGTAATGAGTGTTTTAGAAAGCCATTTTGTGCTCCAACCCTGTTAGCTTCAGGCTTGACTGTAGAAATATCTTACTCTCTGTTTCAGATGAGACAAGTTTGTAATGTTGCACATAAGTGATGAATGAAACTAGCTCTTTCGGATTGTCTTTTTAGTGAATTTATTCTGAGGCTAAAAGTTTCCAAGGACCTTTAAAATTTTGATGCCCTTCAAAGCATTCTGAGTAAATTTCTATGCATAAGTATGTATGTGTGTAAAATTCTCCTTCCCACATAGCCAACACTTCTTTTGATCTTGTGGAAACTGATATGCTGGCAAGAAAGGTGACACTGTAAGATATTGTAACCGATTTTTTCCTGATGCAGCAGAATGCCACAGATTGGGTAATTTACAAAGATAGAAACTAATGGCTTCATGATTCTGGCAGCTGGGAAGGTTGACAGCATGGCACCATCATCTCATGAGGTCTTTGTTCTGTGACACAACATGATGAACAGGTAAGTGAGCATGTGCAAGATACAGAGAACTCGAACAGGGCTAGAGAGGGTCCTGGGCTCAGAGTGTTCACTGTACATTTGCAAAGCCCAGAGTTTGGATCCCAGTCCCCATGTACCAAGTTGGGCATCCCATGAATGCCTGCAACTCCAGCTTTGGGGGATACAATGCTCTCTTCTGGCCTCCATGCACACAGAAGCACATGCATCTGCACGCATACATATACACACATGCATACACAGAGAGGGGGGGGGGAGAGAGAGAGAGAGAGAATAAAGAAACATTAAAAAGAAATTAGGCCAAACTCATTGTTTATATCTTTAACCCAATCCTGGGATAACAGCATTAATTAATTCATGAGACTAGAGCCATAAAAAAGCAAAGCAATAATTTAAGGTCTTAGTCCTTAACAGTAGTACAATGGTAATTAAATTTCAGTATATATTCTGGAGGAAATATTCAATCTCCTAGCAGGTGTAATTTTCATCTGAGTCTTAAGTCTAAGAGAGTCTGTATTTCCATCTAATGTACTTCCAGTCCCCACACCCTTACTAATTCTCACACACTCTGGAAACAGCCTCTTACTTCCTCAGAACCTTCAGGAAACCGTTGTTCTCTTGAAAAACTCCCGCAGGCCTCTGGGGCAAAGTACCTGACTTGTTATTAACAGACGTTTCTGTTGAAAGGCCCTCCTCCGCTAAAAACAGAGAATCTCTGGCAAAGCAACTTTTTGGAGGAGTCTGGACACCCAGGACTGACCTCTCTCTCTTCTCAGCTCCCGTTGGGTACCAAGCAAGCATGTGGATCTGTTCCATGGCTGGGTGGATTTGTTCGCTTTACAGCAGACACTCCTATTTTTCCTTCCCTTCTCTTTTGGCTGTGCCTACTGGGGCCTAACTACATTCTTCCCGCTCATCTGAAGAGTTCTCTATGATACCACATTAGTGGATCTTCCTCTGTCTGAAATTGTTCCAGCATCCTCACTGTAACTGTTGGCTCCAACGCCAGACAGTTCTTACGGTAGGAGGGGTGCCATCGGAAGTTTCTTTCAGAAAACAGTACAGGCTTTTGCAAGTTGCTTCTTGAGTCCCTTAGGAACATCATGGATGCCTTTACCCTGGACTGGTGCCCTTTTAGGAACTGGAGTCACTGATCTCCTGTCTCTACATGGGACAAGCTCCTTCTGGCTGTTTAGACTCACCACTGGGCTGTAGTCTAAGAAACTGAAGCAAATTTTATTCTTAGACCTGAGAAGAAAATATTTTATGTTCATTAAAAAGTTATCAAATCTCTCCCCACAAATTAAATGGGCCATAATTCCAGTTTCTGACTCACCATTTTCTTACTAACACTAGTTACCTTACTCCTTTAACAGAAGTCTACGTAACAAATTAACCTTGGACGTTTTTGCCTTCACTGCCCCTCTCAATATTTAGGCTAAGCTCTATGTCTGTGAAATTCTCTATATTGTTTTTACTAATGGTATACTCTAATTAAATATAGTTGTGTTAATGTCCTTTGAATTTCTTTGTTAGAGTACTCATAATTATTAATTTTATATAATTGTTTACATGTATCCTGTCTGCTGGCCTACTGGTAGCCTGTGTCTATAATTTGATGTTTTTTCTGCATACCACTTTTAGCTATATGTTAAGGATAAAATCCACCCTAAGAAGGTTTGACTCAAACTGGCTTATAAGTAAGTTTTGTGCACTTATATATACTTTAGTCCAAATTCATTTAAATGCATACAAATAAAGACATATATCAAATTAGTTATTTTATGTTTGTTGATAAAATAATGATAAAATGTCTATAGATCTGTTAATAAATTTTATTGATATTATTTAATATTGTCTATGTTTCAAATACAACTTCCTGGATACTTTGGTAACACTTATAAAAACTGGCTTAAAAACTTAAGATTGTAATTACTCATGAGCCAGCAAGATGGATCATTTGTAAGGTCCTTGCTGTACAAACCTGGTAATCTGCACTCAAGGAAGGAGAAGACTGTCTCCACAAAAATGTCCTCTGATCTGCATGTGTACATTACTTACACACACACACACACACACACACACACACACACACACGGCAATAATAAAAAAGTTTTAAAAAATAATTACTTAAGCTTTCTGCTAAGTATGTCAGGGTTTCAACTATGTAGTATAACTAAGTCAAACTTGGTCTAAAATCTGATTTGTTAAAGTTATGTTCTATCAAATGTTGAACAACTAAATTTTAAACTACTATTCCTCCTTCAAGACTGGTACAATTGACCTTATGGATATCTAACAGCCGTACTTGGAGGCTAAACTCAATAAGGACAAAGGGCCTATGAGAACAGGTAATATTTTGGCCTTTACTCTCAGGTCAAGTGGGGACCAGGGAGCCAGGGGACCAGGTTGGACACCTTTAAAAGGGTCCTAGAGCTCTAGTAAGTCTTTCATCCTCTTGATCAAAGAGGTCATTGAGATCCCAGAGTATGGATTCTAACTAATGTACACTCCGCAAAGACAAAAGCCATTACAGAGGGTAATAGCCACCAGGCTTCCAAGTATAGCTGCATGGTCAGTTTGATGACTAGTTTTATGTCAACTTGAGACAAGCTAGAGTCATTTTGGAAGAGTGAACCTCAAATGAGAAAATTACTCTACCAGACTGGCCCATGGGCAAGACTGTGGAGCATTTTCTTGATTAATGATTGATGTGGAAGGGCCCCGCCCACTGTAGACAATGCCATCCCTAGGCAGAGAGTCCAGGATGGAATATGAGAGCAGACTGAGCATGCCATGAGGAGCAAGCCAGTAAGCAGTCTTCACAGCCTCTTCAGTTCCTGCCCCAGGTTCCTGCTTGGTTTCTTGCCCTAAATTCCCTCAGTGGTGCATTTTTTTTTTTAATCTAAGAACTATAAGCTGAAACAAACTCTTTCCTCCTCATGCTGCTTTTGGTCATGTGTTTAGAACAGCAATAGACATCCCTAAGACAGTCAGTGAGAACCTGATCTATCTCAACAGGTAGCACAACTGGTAAAGAAAAACCACAGAACACACAGAGCTCTTCCTTAAACCCCCAAAGTAACCTTTGGGGAGCATGGAAGAAAAGGAAGATTTGACTGGTGGGATTTTGAACCAAACATCTGGTCATAGTTGTCCTGGTTGCTTCCCTTGCTGGGACCATAGTCATCTTCCTCAGTAATCATCTTCCTCATCGTCATCATCCTCATAGTCATCTTCCTCAGTCCTCATCTTCCTCATAGTCATCTTCTTCCTCATAGTCATCTTCTTCCTCATAGTCATCTTCTTCCTCATAGTCATCTTCTTCCTCATAGTCACCTTCCTCAGTTATCTTCTTCCTCATAGTCATCTTCTTCCTCATAGCCATCTTCCTCATAGTCATCTTCTTCCACATAGCATCTTTCTCATAGTCATCTTTCCATTTCTTATACTTGATCCCTTCATTTTAAACCTTTGAGCCAGGTTTGTTTCTTCTAAGGTTCATCAATTCTATCTTGGGATGATGTTTCAGCCAGGCTTTAGACCCTTGCTGTAAGATGCACTGCTTAAACCCCCTGTACCACACAACCTAGACCTTTGAGCAAAACTGCCCTTGAATATGGTTCACTTTTGTGGTACCCCATGGAACCCCTACAAGAGAAATGATAGGTAAAGCCAACATGTGAGCCTTGCTCAGTTGAAAGAAGCTCCTGGAGACCTCCAATATCACAAGTTTGGAGTTACTGCTCCATCAGAGTAGAATGTAGTGGAAAGGCTGTGATGGAAAGACCAGAAAGAAGAATAAACCCCCAGTGTGAGCCAGGTTCAGATTGGATTCCCCAAAAGAAAACGAGTGACCTCATCATCTCAAACAGTGAAACTGATATAGCAGAATGATGCATCCCAACAGAATTAGCCACAACCCTGTACCACAGGCCACTGTCATTTGCATTTCAATCATTGTATGCCTGGAAACTACATACAAATGTGACTCACATGGACAGCATGAGTGCCCCTCTATAATGGAGACCTCTACAACCCATTGCTCTACACAAGAACAGGCTTCTCTGTTACTACCACGTCTGGACCTCTTTGCAGTATGCTAAATAAAACCCTTCTTCTACTTTGGTTTACAGGGTGAATTCTTCATCAACCTACCCCAAATCCTCCACCATAATGTTATATATTATCCATGTCTATATCTACATATACCTTAATATGTTTCTGTCTGTCTAGAATGGTGGCTCTCAACCTGAGGGTCACGACCCCTTTGGCAAACCTCTGTCTCCAAAAACATTTACATTATGATTCATAACAGCAGCAAAATCACAGTTATGAAGTAGCAATGAAAATAATTTTATTGTTGAGGGTCACCATGACATGAGGAACTGTATTAAAGGGTTATAGCATTAGGAAGGTTGAGAACCTCTGGTCTAGAGATTTAGATGTGGCTAGTTCTCTATTGCCTTCATTGTTGTAGTGTTGTAACAAGTTTTGAAATCATTGCAGTATGTCTTTGTTTTCCTTTAAGAGTGTCTGTGATTTTATAACTCTTGAATGTCCATACAAATTTTAAGACAAGCTTGTCAATTTCTATGAAAGGATAAATCAGTGTGTATTTTGATAGTCATTGTATTGAGGCTGTAGAATTCTTTAGGAGAAGAACTGTCATCTTTGTAACTTCAAGTCTTTCAAAGCATGGACAAAGGCTGCCTTTCCATTTCTTGGACATTCATTTACCTGGTGATTGTACATGTTTTCAACGTACTCCGCTTTGTTATACCTCTTTTGCTACATTAAATCCAAATGCTTTATTCCTTTTGATACTGTTAACAATTATGCTATTTTCTCAAGTTTGTTTCTCTTTTAGTCAGTGCCAATGGATAGCAATACAACTGATTTTTGTATATGAGTCTTGAATTCTGTGATCATTGTGTAACGTTATGGTTATTTCCTCCAGGCATAATATGACCATTGCCATCATGAAGCAGCGCTGCAGTCATGGCAACAAAATAAATAAAACAATACAGTTGTTTTGTTTAGCTCTAAAGTAAGGGCCATGGAGCTGTGGACATTCCATAGTGGAAGGAGACAGGGAGGGTCACCAGCACCTCACCAGAAGTCCCAGCCACCACTCCTTGACAGACAACCTCCCTCCCAGTTACATATTTTCTTGGGAGTTACTCGAAGAAAAACTAGGAGGCATGAAGTTGACTGAGGGTGAGACCCTAGTGATGCAGTTTGGGGGTCACTTTTGTTGTGATGGGACTTTTCGGGGATGCTGCCCCTTCTGAGTCACTTCACACTCTTGTGACTAAACCCTCACCCATGTTCCTGCAAATAACTTCAATATGCTCCTTGTTTCACCACACTGGACTTGCATGGGATAATCTCTTCAGCCTGTCATGTCCTATCTGGGGTGAATAGTTATTTGTTTGCTGTTCCCTAGGTGTCTTACTCACTGTTCTATTTCTGGGAAGAAACGTCGTGACCAAGGCAAGTCTTATGAAAGAAAGCATTTGATGAGGGGCTCGCTTACAGTTTCAGAGGGTCTGTCCGTGATCATCATGCCCAGGAGCATGGCAACACACTTGATGCTAGAGCAGCAGCCATACCCTGTAGTGGGTAGCTGTTCCAGCTTTGACCTGGAAATACTAACCCCAGTGAGGCTTCTGGTAAGTGTCACACCAACCTACGACCTGCCCCTGAGGCGGGGCTGAGATGGGAGCCCTTAAGACCCAAGATCCGGATGTGCCGGCTCTTTTGGTTCCTTGTTATGCTGGATGCTGAATACAGACCGAGCAGAGTTCTCCAGAGAACACCACTGGACTGCACTTCACCTCTCCAGGATCCTGAAACCTATCCCTTTACTTGTTGTAAGTGACCCCAAAATAAACCTCCCTTTTAACTATGTGGAGTTGCCTTAATAAATCCCCCATTAATACCCTGATCCACAGGTCGAGAGAGTGTGTGAGAAGAGAGAAGGAGAGGAAGAGAGAGAGAAACTTGGTTTAGCACAAGCTTTTGATTTTTTTGTTTTGTTTTGTTTTTTGGGGTTTTGCTTGTTTGTTTTTTCATGACAGGGTTTTTCTGTGTAACTTTGGAGTCTGTTGTCCTGGAACTCGTTCTGTAGACCAGGCTGGCCTTGAACTCACAGAGATCCTCTGCCTCCAGAGTGCTAGGATTAAAGGCCTGCACCACCACCGTCTAATCCAGCATGAGCTTTTGAAACCCCAAATCCCACTTCCAGTGACATATTTTCTCCAGTAAGGCCACTCCTCCTAATCCCTGTAATTCTTTTAGATAGTACCATTCCCTGGTAATTAAGCATTAAAAAGTTGTTTTCTTTAGCTCTGAAGTAAGGGCCATGGAACTGTGGACATTCCACAGTAGAAGGAGACAGGGAGGGTCACCAGCCCCTCACCAGAAGTCCCAGTTTTAGGGTCACTTTTGTTGTGATGGGACTTTTCGGGGATGCTGTTGCATCTGAGTCACTTTATACTCTTGTGAATAAACCCTCGCCCATGTTCCTGCAAACAGGGCCATTGTTATTCAAACCCCCATACCAGGAAAAGGCATAGAACACATGCTAAACTCATGTATTATTTGTAATGGATAAAGATGTATGTGTGCATGCGTGTGTACGTATGTGTGTCCTAGTGTTTCCTAAGTTTTTCCTTGTTTCACAAAAACAATAAACACTGCAAAAAGATAGTTTTACTTTTCCATTCAACACTTCTTTTCTCCTCTAATCATCTGACTAGGACCTCCGCTCTGCTGTTGCATAAAAGAGAGTAGGTATTCTTTTTTATTACTGAGCATAGAAAAGTCATTCAGACTCTTACTGCCAAATATTTATCATATATAATACAATTATATATCTAATGAATGTATATATATTCATTTGTTCAGTGCTTTTATAACACAAGGCTTCTGGATTTTGTGAAATGCTTTGTCAACATTTGTTGAGGTGATCTTGTGGTTCTCAATGTTCTAATGAACATGGCTCATTACAGTTATTGCTTTCACCGTTGAACCAACTATGCATTCCAAGGCTAAACCAAATTTAATGTAAAATTATTTTCGCTGGCCTAGAGCAGCAATTGCCAAGTGTAAAGATGTTCAGAACAAGAATTCCATAGGATGCTAGTGGTTTGTGGTGGTAACTTCCATGTCAACTTGATAAAAACCAGAGTCGTTTGAAAGAGGGAACCTCAACTGAGAAAATACACCCCTACACACACACACACACACACACACACACACACACACACACACACACACACACCATTGGCCTGTGGGCAAGCTTGTGGTGCATTTTCTTGACTGATAATTGATGTGGGGGAGCCCAGCTCACTGTGGGTGGTGCTATCCCTGGACTGGTGGTTCTGAGCGATATAAGAATACAGGCTGAATGAGCCATGGGAAAGCAAGCCAGTAAACAGTACTCCTCCAAGGCATTTGCATCAGCTCCTGTCTCCAGGTTCCTGCCCTGTTTGAGTTCCTGTTCTGACTTCCTTCAGTGATAGACTATGATGTGGAAGTGTAAGCTGAAATAATCCTTTCCTCCCCAAGTTGCTTCTGGTTATAGTGTTTGATCACAGCAATAGAAACCCTAATTAAGACATAGTTGCTCTGTGAAAAAGAAAGAATACTAAGTCTGGGATTGCTGGCTTATAGTTAGGCAGGTTTCTCTGTAGCAGAAGATAATATAAGAGATATAAGAAGATAATATAAGAGAAGATAATATGACTTGTGACTTTCTAAGGGTGAGGTATTGTACTTATATATCAAGGACATCTTGTGATACTAATTTGCTACCACTCTTTGTTTTCAAGGATTTTAATGAAATTTCCCTACCAGGCAATAGTGATTTAGAACAGGCTAGAACTGGAGGGATCATCAATATTCAAATTATGTATTGCTATCTATAAAGTTGATATATATTTATCATATTATTTATATTTAGTAAGTGTTTGTAGAGTATCTTTTATGTATCAGCTACATTTCTAGGTACTAGAGAAAGAACAGTGAAAAGAAGATAACATAAGAAATCTGCTCCTGTGGAGTTTATTTTGTAGAAGAGAATCAAGCGATAAGCATAAGGGTATGCAAATTATAAAGTAGATTTGAAAACATTATAAATGATATAAAAGGAAAATAAGTTAAAGAGATTTTTTTTAGACATTGTAGGTAAATGGGTGGGTAGTTCTATGAATATTTAATAGGACACTGTATTAGTCAGAGTTATCTAGAGGAACAGTATTGATAGAATATAGAAATATTGATAGAATATATAAAGGGGATTTAATAGACTGGCTTACAGGCTGTGGTCCGGCTAATCCAACAATGTCTGTCTCCTGACAGAAAGGCCAGAATCCAGTAGTTGTTCACTCCACAAAGCTGGACGATGCAGCTCGTCTTCAGTTTACACTGGAATCCCAAAGCAGTAGGTTCTGACACCAGCAAAGAAATGCTTCAGCAGCAACATAGATGAGTTTGCCAGTGAGAGTGAGGACAAGCAGGCAAAAAGCACAAGCTTCCTTCGTCCGTGTCCTTTTAGGTAGGCTGCCACAAGAAGGCGTGGCCCGGATTTAGGGCAGGTCTTTCCAACTCAAATGCTGCAATCCAGAAAACCCTTCACATGTGTGCCCAGTTGCTTGGGTTTTACCTGATTCCAGATATAGTCAAGTTGACAGCCGAGATTAGCCATCACAGACACTCAGAATAAACCTTGTCGAGAAATTGCCAAGAGAAGAAACATCAAGAAAATATCTAGTTTATTTAAAACCAGTAAAGAAGTCAATCTGCTGGAAGTGGACATATGATGAAAATTAAGCATAAGGAGTACTAATTATCTCTCATCTTGGTTAACACAGTAGTTTCCTAAATAGTTTCACTTCTAATTTTGCCTCTGTATTAAGTAGCCTTCTCTCTCTCTCTCTCTCTCTCTCTCTCTCTCTCTCTCTCTCTCTCTCTCTCTCTCCCTCTCTCTCTGACTATGACATTTTAGTGATATTTGTCAGGAAAAAAGGAAAAGGATGTGGTCAGACTGTGGAGGGGAAGTGAGATTTCAGTTTGGGAGCATGTTATGATTTCACTTACTAGATGTTTTACCACTCAATTCAGGGACTGAATCTGTTATTGGCTTTATAAAGTAGAACATTCAACCAATATCATATACAAGCTTACAAATACACTGCTCTGTGAATATTTGAAAAGAGAAGAAAACAGAATTAATACATGCTATTTATATTATCTAGGGTTTTAAAAAAAAAACCAAAAAACCAAGGTTTCACCATGTAACCCTGGCTACCCTGGTACTCACAGAGATATGCCTGCCTCTGCCTTCCAAGTGCTTATCTATTTTTCAATTGGTACTCTATCCATTTTTATTAAAGAATGAAATTTATTTATTTATTGTTTCTTGAAACAAGATGGCCTTCAACCTGTGATCCTCCTCCACATTCCCTCAAGTTCTGGGATTATAGGTCTGTGCCACCACACCTGGCCTGGCAGCTTTTTATAACTTTTTTTTAAATGCATTAAAGTTACTTTTGATCCTGTCCTACAGAAAATAATGACAACAATAACAAAACAAAAAGGCTAAAACTCCATTTGTCTCCTGAAGAAAGGAATCATACTTCAGGCCTTGGCATTTAAAATGTGTATTCAAGGCTGACATGTAACAGTGAGTCAGTAGGGAAGACCAGCTTTCTGCTAGCACAGGAGGTGAGAGGGGCATCTGGGTGATGATCACTCGGTCACCGGGAAGAGAGAAGGTCACATCCATCTGTAGAACATCAGGGAGGATGTGGCACTTTGTTTTCCTTGCTAGTCTGATTTCTGGCTTCCCTTGTGGAGAGGTGTGACTTTATGACTGATATTCTGCTAGAGGAATGCAAATGGAGGTGACATGTCCAGGTCTGGTTAATGACCCCTCCACTCCAAGTCTCTCCTTTAAAGTGACACGAGGTCTCAGTGTGTTTACCTTACACTATATGCAATAATAGTAGTAACAATAATAAATAATAACAAATTTTTCATAGAGTACTAAACACATGTCAAGGACTACGTAAAGCACTTTGATAAATACTTAAATTTATTTCTCATAATAACCCTATAAGGAAACAGCCATTTTCTACTTTTTTTTGTTTGTTTGGGTTTTTTTTTGGGGGGGGGTTGTTTTTTGTTTTTTGTTTTTTTGAGACAGGGTTTCTCTGTGTAGCTTTGCGCCTTTCCTGGGACTCACTTGGTAGCCCAGGCTGGCCTCAAACTGACAGCATTTTCTACTTTCTTAATGAAGAAATTGAAACACAGATAAATTGAATGACCCATTCAAGGCTGTGTCTAGTATGTGGGAGAGCTAGGAATGGACATCCTGACAGTTTGGCTCTATAGCCCATTCTCTATATTACTGAAAACATGAAGCCACTCTCATTAAATGTAAACCTATTCATCATTTTAACAATGGTAATACAAATTGGTATGTAGTATGAAAATGATGCTAATTCAGAAAATCACAGGAAGAAGCTATTAATACTTATCCTTATGTGTATATACATAGCACGTCTATTCTTACAGTTTTTTGCGTCTGTGACACTTATAACTAGGTTTGTGTACTTGCATTAAAACAATAGTGCTTGTATACTATATACAGGGCTAAATCAGCATTCAAATACTAGGAAATTTTAAAACTGACTAGAGAGAAAACTATTTAGTAAATACTGTGAGTATGCATATAGACTATTGTGTGCAAATGCATTGGACTAAAAGCAGTCACACTAATAGTAATTAGTATAAAATACATAAATAAAATAGCAAAACCTTGGCCGGGCGGTGGTGGCGCACACCTTTAATCCCAGCACTCAGGAGGCAGAGGCAGGCAGATCTCTGTGAGTTCGAGGCCAGCCTGGTCTACAAAGTGAGTTCCAGGATAGGCTCCAAAAAAGCTACACAGAGAAACCCTGTCTTAAAAAACCAAAATAAACAAACAAACAAACAAACAAATAAATAAATAAATAAATAAATAAAGCAAAACCTTAATTGGCTCATATTAATTTGGGAAAAGTTCAATATTATGTATGTTAAAAGTACAAAATATAAACTACATCAAGTAACTATCTATGATACCTTTAAAAATAAAAAAAAAAAGTGTTTGGAGGACAAGATTTTTAAATATCTCAAGGACCAGAGCAGTGTATGGCACACAGTTTGAACAAACAAAAAAGAAATACAGTTCCTCTGTGTATGCTTCACGTTAATAAGCAGTACAAACTGCAAACTGTTCCACTGAATAATAAACTTATTATTAATCATCTCTATTAATGCATAGATAACTGTAATAATTCTAGCTAATGATTATACCTGGTTCATGCCATTATGAGGGTTGAACTTTTGACTTATAAATGTTCTGCATTATTAATGTCATTGTCAGATATTTTCTTCATAGTACAAGAATCAATAGTCCAATCCATGCCAGATGATCATATTTCTAAATAAGTTGACTTTCTGCTAATAACATTACATTGTACGAACATGACAACAAGAGAGAGAAAGAGAATTTTTTTTTTTCTTTTGACAAGAGGACAGGGTCTCACATAGCCCAGACTGGCCTCAAACTCTAGGGCAGCAGAGACTGACCTTGAACTTCTGATCCTTCTGCCTCCACTTTCCCAGTAGTGGGATGACAGGTGTGGGTCTCCATGCTGTGCTGTCTACTAACTACAGGGAGCCATTGGAATTGAAACTGGAACTGATCACAATGAAATAGCATTGAGTAGGCTGCATGGCGGTCACCACACTGAGTAGCCCTGATGCAGACTGTTCTGCCATCACAGAGCACGTCACAGAAAGCCCCATGGTGAGAGCTGTTGGAAAGTGGATGGTTGATGATCAGAAATCAATTATGTTTTTAAATTCACAGGCCTCTTTTACCTGTGAATTTTTCCTTTCTGCATACTTTTCTAATGGCTCCATTAATAAGCAACGTGACCACTGAGCAGTAAGTCATGTTGCTCCTTGGCCTCTGTCTAGAGAAGGCAGTAACCATGGCTCAGGCAATCTGGAAGCCTAAAGGGGGGAAGCAGAAATGATGCCCAGATCATACCTCCAGCTTGTGGGCCATTAAGGGACCGGCTATTCATTGCACATGAGGAATTGAATCTTTACAGCTTCCTTAAGTGAGGAATGATGGTACTTTGTGTAATGCCTGCATTGTGAGCTCCCCAGAGATCACCAGGAGTCTGAGTTTGTATGCAAAAGCAAAGAGCCTTTATTGCAAGCTTAAGCTTGGCTCCCTGTCTATTCGGATACAGCTGTTGGATCAGGGAGAGCATTTAGTACTTGTTTGTCTCAATTCTGATTGGTTCCCCACAGGGTACAGTTTGTGGCTTTTCCTGGTTATTGTAATGGTGAGACTTAGTTCCAGTATTGTTAGTCTGCAGCTTGTCATGGCTGCACTAATGTTAAGTTAGAGGCCTCCCAATTTGGAGTACTATGTGACTTGGTTGGGCCACTAGCCCAAGACTAAAACCTACATGATTAGAAAGCTAGTTAAAAACATATATAAATGAACAAGGGCAACTTCCATACCATTAAATAACAGTGGCATTTATTTGCTCCAAAGGATTGATTTTCTTTTCCTGTGATTCTTCCATAGACAAGACTGGGATTTCTGGTGCTTTCTTCCATTTTTCTCTAGCTGTCTTAAGTTTCCAAAGACAATCACTAACTCTTCACTAGGTATTGACTACCTACCTATGAGCTTTTCCAACTGGGATTTTTCCCCCTCAAACTTAATATAAAAAGAAACTGATTAAATGGTAATTGAATGATAACAGCTATGTATTCCCCATTTCCCATTATGAATGTATTCATTCGTGCCTTCTAGCTGATCCATTTCTAGCCGATCTCTCAGTAACCACCATCTCTTTCTTAAGCTACCTTCTCTTTTTCAAAGACAATGTAATAAACAGTAGTTTTAAAAACTGACAAGGGCAAATGAAAGAAGTAGACACCAATGCAGAAAGAATTCTCTGCTGTGTTCAAGTCTTGTCATTTCAGGCTTGATGATAAGGGTTTTGTTTTTTGTTTTTTGTTTTTTGTTGTTGTTTTGTCTTTTTTCATTGTTTTGTTTTTTTGGAGACAGTTTCTCTGTGTAACAGCCCTGGCTGTCGTAGAACTCACTCTGTAGACCAGGTTAGCCTCACAGAGATCCACCTTCCTCTGCCTCTTGAGTGCTGGGATTAAAGGCACGTGGCACCACATGTAGCTTGATGCTGGGGTCTTTAATGCATTTGGAGTTGATTCTTGTACAGGGTGGTGGATGGGCCTAACTTCATCATTCTGGATGTGTACGTCTGCTTGGAGGAGCACTCCAGGAAACTTTGTATCATATATGTGAACAGGATATATGGCCAAAAACTTTACCTTTTCAGCACCAACAAACCCCAAGTTCTATCTATGTGTGTGCACTTCTGTGTGTGTGAGTGCACATGTGTGCATGTGCATGCTATGGTACTCCTATGGAGGTCAGAGGACAATCTCAGATTACCATGCCTTCCTATCTACTGGTTATCACTAGACATGAGATTTGTGCAAGCTACCAAGGCCAGACATACAACCTGAAAAACTTTGAGCTTTCCTGGAATTCCTTAATTTCATGGTAAAGAACAAAGAGTGGTACAAATATTTTAATATTATATAAAAATGGAGGAGATTGCAATGTTAAGCTTGGGGACATGATAACACTGTTTAGAAAGTCAAGAAATTACCAACTTGATTCAAACGTATTAGAAGAGCTCAGTACTTTCTGCTGGAGTAGAGAGATAGACAGGAAATAGGTGAAGAATAATGAATGTCTACACTTAAGGCTACCCTAGGCCTACTTCTTTGAGTTCAGATATCTGCTGTATATGTCTACAGATTTTATGTAGTATATTTAAATGAAGAATTTATGAAGCTCCTTGGAGACTTACTACCTTAGAATAAAGAAAGACTAACGTGCAACAAATTAACCCTTGAAACAACATATTCATATTAGGGTGAACTTGCAAATTTGTTTACTGTGGGGATGAGAGAGATGTTCCGAGTTCAGTTTGCTGTTCTTTCTTTTTAATTATAATGCCTTTGGTAGGTAGTTTGGATCTAGAGTCAGGTACTTTCCTTTTCTATAAATTGAGGCCACAGGGTCAGTTTTGTGCATTCAAAGGAGCAGACAGGTTGATTCTTATAAATTAAGCAGTTTTCCAGTTCCTTCTTTTTTATTTTGGATGACATCTTTCAATAAACTCAGACAACATTAGACACTCTCAATCTGTGCCAAGGTTTAGGGATGTGATGAAGGGCAAGACTGGCCGTCTCTTCTTTGATCAGTTTTGTGGGTAAGGCTAACTTCAAATATCTGTAGTGCCACAGGAGTTATAAAATCCCAAGAGTGTTTGTGAGCTTATATAGCATGGAGGAATCTAACCTAATACTCAGGAATGTCTCTTAGAGTGAGATTTAAATTAATAGGTGAAAGATATGAAGGGAATTGGGTATGTGGCATATGGAGAAAGCATTACAGGAATAAAGGACATGTGTCAAGACCCCGGTATAATAATATATTTACTATATTCTAAGAACAGGAAGGAGCCGTTGCAAAAAGATCCAGGAAGAGAAGGTGGGGAGGTGATTCTGCAGTAGTTAGCAGGGATTGGCTTAAGGATGGCTCTGTCAGCCCTTGCAAGTGTTTTAATTTTGTCCTCAGAGTAATGGGATTCATAAAAGTGTTTTGGATCAAAAGTAATAAGATTAAAATTGACTTTCCAAAAGTTCACTTGGGCTGTTCCTTGGCATATGGATTACAAGGGGGGGCAAGAACGGATGTGGAAAAGCCATTACCCAAGTCCAGACCAAGAGACGCTGTTGACTTTAGACAGGGGAGGGAGGGAGGGAGGGAAAAAAGGAGAGAAAGAAGCAGAAAGAGAGAATGAATATTAATGTGAGAAAATATGAAAATTAATATTGATTAAGGTGCTCTAAACGCCAGAGACGAAAGGAGACAAAGGAAAGGGGGCAGGTACATCAGTGCATCTACAGAACACAGGGAGTCAGTCTCCTGACCCACATAGTCTCCCAGTTTTTCTGGCTCTGTGGTTACAAGTGGGTCCCTAGGGTATCTGGGAAGCTGCTAGAGGCTGGTCACAGTCATTTGCTGACATGGCCTCATATGGCATCAGAACGTGCTGCTTTCCAACTCCACAGTAGAAATGTCAAACTGGTAAATTGAAATCTGACACAGTGCTCATATTGACACCAGGATAACTGGCCATTTAAATTTCTGTTAAAAAATAATCATGGAGATCCAGTTGTTTAATATTTACCACCAGAATTCTGATCTTTGCTAAGTTGTTTTTTTTTAAAAAGAACTTTCTTCCTCTCGTATCCCCAAGGCAAATAATTGGCTCTCGCCAACAATCCTCATTTATCCAATAATATTTCTTTGGAAAGGAATGTGAGATAATAGTTTCCATACTTAAAATATTAAAATTCTTGCATATAACATATGATCAATAAATGTTGAATATTAATTAAATAAAATTTTGATCAAAGGAAGGCAAAGACTATGTATTTTAATTCTCATTGAAATACTTTGTTTTTTAACATGTATTTTGAATTATAGTACATACAACATGTTTGAGTTTTTTATATTTAAATGCTAAAAAGCAGCCATTGAGACAAATAATAAAATCTCTGAGTTCCTTTATTTCCTACCCTCATAAAAAATGTATTTAGAGAAGAAACTGAAAATGTTACTGTCTTTCCCTCCCCCAACCAGTACATTACTTTCAATAGTTCCCATACAGTGTATGCACTTAGGGCAAGAGAAAATGATGGGCAGGGGGCATTGTTGAGTGAGCCTCCATTCAACTGTATCTTACAATACTTTTTGCTGTCTTTTAGCTAATAGTTAGAATTGAGAAAATGCACCCACTAATGATGACTTTTCGGGCATCTGGGGACTAGCGGTAGAATCTGTGGATTGTCGTCACTCATCTTTGCTTTTGTTTGCTCTCATTCTGGCCTCTAGTCATGGAATCTGGTCATTAATTAGAGCCCACGCTGCGACATGACCAAGAAAACAAGCTTTTCTCTCCTATTGTTTAGCAATTGTCCAAACAAATGGTACTGTAGCAGGAGGTCAAAAGAATTTGTTAATATTTATAGGTTTCAATAATCCATTTACCATAAGGATAGATCTGCTAAACTTTATATATTACAGAGTGCTTAGAAACACTATTTCAACCAAGATAAGTGTGTTTATAATCTCTAAGAATTTTATATTTTGTCCACCTCCAGGAAGGATTAAAACACTCTCAAAATTAGACCTAATCCCTCTTCTATCAAAAAGCCCTCACAATATTAAAGCATATTTCCATAGCAGGCACTTTGTCATGGTGAATGAATTTAAGTGTGTTCCTTGGAAGATAAACAATGGAAGATAAACAAAATGTTGGGCTTTAGTTTCAGCCAAGCCTTCCAAAAGAAATAAAGTGAGTCGTTAATCCTCATAGTACTGGAATCTGCTCCCTGTTAGCCAAAAGACTATTTAGGGGACTATCTATGTGTCTATGCATGCCGGAACTCAAAATCTTGACTGTGCTAGGTAAAGAACAAGACTAAAGCGAGACCACTGGCCCAAGGCTAGAAGGTGCTAAGAATGGTGGAGACAATTTCTTCGTGTGTGTGTGCGTGTGTGTGTGTGTGTGTGTGTGTGTGTGTGTGTGTGTGTGTGCTGGAAGACAGGCCTGATGCAAAGAGGCAGAAGAGGCAGACCGTATCACTGTTACTGTCATTAGTCTCTTTGGCAATTAAAAAGAGGTGAGCAGAGTCTCTGAGAGACTAATCCTGACACGAGGTTTCCATGACGGAAACTTTTGAGTACCTCTGTCCTACATGAGCTTTAGGCAGTTTGAGAAGTCAGCTAATCTTTACTCCAACTCAAATGGTCCTCATGCCTTTTCCTTAGGTATAAATGAGTACATGTGCACATATTTCCAGCAATTTCTTCAGAAACAAACAAAAATGACCTTGTTGTGCGCCCGCGCGCGCGCGCGCGCGCGCACACACACACACACACACACACACACACACACACAAATGTGTAACATCTTCTTTCAACTCACTTCACAAAGCAGTGAGGGAAGTGCAGAAAATATTGGTTTGGGCACGGAAGTGAAATGTAGCTCCTCACATCCACTCTTGATTATCAGACATCAGCTAGAATGTCTCCACATTTCCCGAGCAGCCATACTGCTGGGCCTCACTGAGATGAGGAGGATACCCTTCTCAGTTGACGGTTTGCAGTACATAAAAGAAAATGAGAAAACAGGAGCTGAGTAGAGAACAAGGTATGAGCTGTAACCATCGATGATCCCCAAAACCACTTCCCCCTCTACCTAGGTCAGTAATGGAGGGAATTTTATGCCCCATGTTCCCTGGAATTTCCATGAGCTCCCACCCCATCCACTTAAACTTGTTCATCTTTTGCATTTGCCTCTCATTGCCAGCTGCTTTTTCAGTCCAGTGGAGTCAAATCCTCTATTACTTCTTCAATCCTTAACCTGGTTTTAATATTTCAAGCTCTCATTCTCAAGCTCTGTGAAAACTCGCTGGCTTACCCCATTCAGGCTATAATGCAATTATGTGTTTTGAAGGGTGAAATTGATTGAGATGAATAATATTTATAGTATGTTAGTTTTATTCGGAAATGAAAAACACTTTCCTTATATGAATATTTTAAAACCTATATTTGTGTCTTCTGGTAAAATATCCTATTTCTGGATCAGCAAACTGTCAACAGAAAAAAAAATGGTAAAGAAAGAAAATGGGTTTCTTCCTACAACTCAATTAAATGAAGTTTATAACTTCATGCTTAAAATAATGTATATGACAGAATTTTAAATAGTATTGTTATCTTACATGTGTTTTGGTTACATAATTTCGCAGAAAAGCTGAGCAACCCATGATAAGCCCATATGTCTTAGTTTATCACTAAGCCTATAGCTATGATTTCTGAAGGAAGTAGTTTTTTCACTTCCTGAAATTTTATATATTAGTATCTCAATTAGGAGATAATTTTATGAATTCACTACTAAAATACTGTCAAAACGAATCATATGAGTGGATGTTGCCTTCAAATATGCTTACTTTGTTTTTATGCTTTGCTAATGTTCTGAAAATACCTGACAAAATATTGAAGACCGAGAGGGGAAATTTTAAAAGTTTAGGATTCTCTTTATGCTTTTTTTAAACCAGTTTTCTTTCAGCTAGTATCGTCTCTTAGTGAGGACACAGACAAATGTCTAAAAATCATCAAAAAGCAATTATCTCGAAGAATCACACGGACTTTACATAATAGAGAGAGCTTCAGTTCCTACTGTGTAAAGATAGGCGAGCTGGGCCATGTGACCGTGTGAATTCATTCGGGTGTGATTCATGTTAATCCACGGAATAAGTTTGAATATTCAAAACATGGGCCTGTTGAGTTCATGTGAAGAACTCAGAAAATCACACAATTTTCTGAAATGACTAAGATGTAGGGATCATGTCTTCAAGATTTAGTTTATAATCTGTGTAACAACATTTAATAAGTGAAGTTTTAATTTTCTTTTTTTGGGGGGGGGTTTTTTGTTTGTTTGAGTTTTGTTTTCTTCCTTCCTTCCTTCCTTCCTTCCTTCCTTCCTTCCTTCCTTCCTTTTTTCTTTCTTTTTTCCTTTGAGACAGGATTCTCTGTGTAGCCCTGGCTGTCCTGGAACTCACTCTGTAGCCCAGGCTGGCCTCAAACTCACAGAGATCCACCTGCCTCTGCCTCACAAGTGCTGGGATTAAAGGTGTATTACCTCCTTACCCATCTGAAGTTTTTAATTTTTAATGATATACTTTTAAAATGAAAGAGTTGTCACTGGAAAACGTGATTCATAACTATGTATTTTTCTAAACACAAGTGGACAAACACACTGAAATCAAGTCACATCAGAATAGCTGACCCAGAGCAACGTGCTGGAGGGAGTTTATGTATACTCAGGACTTGCAAAACTCTGGCTCTGGCTGAAGGCTCTACAAATAAATCTTGTGCAGCATAGTGGGCTAGGATTAGAAACTATTTAGTATAAATAAGCAAAACAGGGCTTGTATTTGACATACTACATTACTAAAGACTTTCCTCCAAGGTTTTCAAGAATTGGAATTCATAATAAAGCCAAATATATCCTTGAACATCTAATGGGTAGATAAACAATGATCACCAATTATATGACATTTTAAACAAGCATATTAGGACCTTGCATTGCTAAGTGAAATATCCTCACGATCCTTTTTCCTGGGGATATGCTTTCATTTTGATTTCCAAGTTTGTGATATTATTGAAGTTTGTTAAGGGAAAATGATAACTACTATGTGTCCGGCACAGTGTAATGGTTGTAGTTTGTGGATTTCTGTTTGTTTGTTTTTTTAAATCACATCCAATGAAGTTCAGCATTGTATCCTCAATTTACAGATAAAATCTTTGAGATTCAAACTGCAGGAGGTAACAATGTGGAGAATTCTCAAATATCACTGATTCTTTCATTTGTTTATCTTTAAAATACCAGTACATTTATGCTTCATTTATTGAAAGATGTTTATCTATTACAGGTCAAAGAGGAGGTGGTGCTGTTCCCATGTCTGTGGAAACTCAGGGGTAGATGTTGGGTGAATTATTTAACCACTGGTTCCCTTTTAACCAGATGAGGTAGCAGTAATTGAGAATTTAGAGAAAAGGAACTAGGAAAGACTAGAACACAGACATCTGTGTTCAGAAGAAGACACTGTTTATATACATGAGAATGTATGTGGCGATCTTCATTTTAAATTTTTCAGTTTCTGGCTATTATAAGTAGAGCAGCATTGAACATGGATGAGCAAGTGTCTCTGCATTAAGATATAAAGTCCTTTGGGAATAAGTCCAGAAGTGGTATAGCTGGGTCTTGTAATAGGTCTATGTTCAGCTTTTTTAGGGAAAAAAAAAACTATTCTGATTTCCACCGTGGTTGTATCAGTTTGCAGCCTCACCACCAATGAGTAAATGTTCTCCTTTCTGTGCTTCCTCTCCAAAATCTGCTACCATTTGTTTTATTAATCTTCGCCATTCTGAGTGGGGTAAGAGGAAATCTCAAAGTAGTTTTAAATAGCATTTCCTTAATGGCTAAAGAGGTTGGACTTTAAAAAAAAATGTTTCTAAGTCATTTAGTTATTTGCATATTGTAGTTACATCTACATATTGTAGTTACATCTAACACTGTTAGATGTACAACTGGTAAGAATTCCCCCATCTGTAGGCTGCCTCTTCACTTGAAAGATGATGTCCTTTGCTATACTTTTTAGTTCCATGAGATCACATTAAATAATTCATTATCTTTTTTTTTTTTTTTTTTTTTTTTTTTTTTTTTTTTTTTTTTGGTTTTTCGAGACAGGGTTTCTCTGTGTAGCTTTGTGCCTTTCCTGGGACTCACTTGGTAGCCCAGGCTGGCCTCGAACTCACAGAGATCCGCCTGGCTCTGCCTCCCGAGTACATGAAGCTATCCAGTTTGACTTGAATCATTTATTAAAGATCCTCTTTTTTTCCAGCATGTGTTTTTGGCTTCTCTGATAAAAAAATCAGGTGTCCACAATGTCAGACCTACACCTACTTCTTATTGCTTTGACAAGCTTGTCTGTTTATATGTCAACACCATGTTGGGGTTTTTTTGGTTTGGTTTGGTTTTTTTTGTTTTACTTTAGCTCTGTAACGTAACATAAAATCAGGAATAGTGTTAGCTCCAGCAGTTCTTTTATTGTTCAAGATTGTTTTAGCTATTGTGGGTGCTTTGTGCTTCCATATCAAGTACAAGATTATTTTTGGAATTTCTGTGAAGAATTTTGTTGGAATTTTGATGAACATTGCCTCAGCCCTGTAGATCCCTTTTGGTAAGATTTTCCAGTCCAAAAACAGGGGAAGTCTTCCTTCTGGTATTTTCTTCAATCTCTTTTTTTTTTTTTTTAAGTCTTAAGTCTTAAAGATATTTGTTATATAAATCTTTCACTTTCTTAGAGTTATTCCAAGATTCCTCCTGCTCAGGCTATTGTGAAAGGTACTGTTTCCCTGATTTCTTTCTCAGTGTGCTTGCCATTTGTACGAAGAAAGGCTAATGATTTTTGTATGTTAATTTTGTGTCCTACTACTTTGATGAATGTATCTATCAGCTGTAGGAGTGCAGCTGGAGAGTTTTCTCTCTGGGTCCCGCCAAACCCCAGCAATCCGACAGCCCACTTATAAAATAAACACACAGATGCTTATATTATTTAAACTGTTTGGCCTAATGGCTCAGGCTTCTTGCTAACTGTTCTTATATCTTAAATTAACCCATTTTTATAAATCTATACCTTGCCATGTGGCTCGTGGCTTACCAGCATCTTCACATGTTGCTTGTCATGGAGGCAGCTCACAGTGTCTGTCTGCCTCAGCCTTCTACTTCCCAGAATTCTCCTCTCTCCTTGTCCTGCCTATACTTCCTGCTTGACTACTGGCCAATCAGTGTTTTACTTATACATTTATTGGTGGAGGCTTTAAGGACATGTATGCATATAATAAAATCATTTGCAAATAAGGTTACTGTTATTTCTTTCTGCCTATTTGTATTCCCTTGATCTCCTTTAGGTGTTTTATTGCTTTAGCTAAGATTTCAAGGACTACCTTGAACAAATACAGAGAGAGTAGATATCCTTGTCTTGCTCCTGATTTTAGTGGAAGTGCTTTGAGTTTTTCTCCATTTAGAGCAGTGGTTCTTAATCTTTCTAATGCTATGATCCTTTAATACAGTTCCTCATGTTGTCATGTTGTGGGGATCCCCCAACCATAAAATTATTTTCATTGCTACTTCATAACTATAATTTTGCTATTACTATGAATTGTAATATAAATATTTTTGGAGCTAGAGTTTTGTCAAAGGGGTCACAACCTACATGTTGAGAACCACTGGTTTAGAAGGATGTTGGATGTGGGCTTCCTATACATTGCCTTCATTACCCCTTGTATCCTTGGTCTCCCCAGTACTTTATTATGAAGGGATGTTGGATTAGTGCCAAAGGCCTTTTCTGCATTGAATGAGATGATCGTGCGGCTTCTGTCTTTTAGTCTGTTTATGTGGTGGGTTGTGTTTATTGATTTTTGTATGTTGAACCATCCCTGCATCTCTGAAATGAAATGAACTTGGTCATGGTAGATAATCTTTTTGATGTACTCTTGAATTCAATTTGCAAGTATTTTACTGAGAATTTTTGTATATATGTTCATAAGGGATATTGGTCTATACTATTCTTTTTTTTCTTGGTGAGTCTTTGTGTGTGATTTTGGCATCAGGGTAATAGTGGCTTCATAAAAAAGAATGAGAAATATTCCTTCAGTTTTTGTTTTACAGAATAATTTTAGAAGAATTATATAAGTTTCTCTTTAAAAGTTTTGGTAGAATTCTGTGCTGCATCCATCAGACTCTGGGTTTTTTTCAGTTGGGAGATTTTAAATTAGTGCTTCTATTTTACTAATGGACAACAGTTTGTCTAAATTATTTATTTCCTCTTGATTTAACTTTATTAAAGTATGCATATCAAGAAATTCATCCATTTCTTTTAGATTTTCTAGTTTGGTGGGATAAGTTATGTCTTTATGATTTTCTAATTTTCCTCAGTGTCTATTGTGGTTGCTCCCTTTTCATCTTCAATTTTGCTAATTTGAATCCTCTCTGTCTTTCTTTGTCTTGACTTAGTTAAAAGTTTTTCAGTCTTGTTGATTTTTTTTCAGAGAACTAAGTTCATTTCATTGATCTTTTTTATTGTTTTTCTTTGTTGTTGTTTCTGTTTCATTAATTTCAGCTCTGCATTTGATTAACTTTTTTTATCTATTCTTTTTCAGGGTTGTTTCTTCAAACCTTTCAAGTGTATCATTAAGTTAATAATATGAGCACTCTCCAGGTTTTGTTTAGTTTTGTTTTTGTATAGGTACTTTGTGCTATAAACCCTAGAACCACCTTCATTGTGTCTTAGACATTTTGGTATGTTGTCTTTTCATTTCCATTCAATTTTTTTTTAAGTTTTAAATTTCCTTCTTGACTTCTGCCTTGACCCTATTTTCACTTAGCAGTAAGTTGTTTAGCTTCCCTGGCTTTGTGTGCTCACTGATATCTCTATTTCTGTTGATATCTTCTACACGCACTTGTGGTAATATACCGTGTACCCTAATAAAATTTGACTGAAGATCAGAGAACAGAACAAGCCAGTAGATTAAACATAGAGGCCAGGCAGTGGTGGCACATACTTTTAATCCCAGTACTTGGGAATCGCACATCTTTAATCCCAAGCACTTGAGAGCTCATGCCTTTGCTTTGGAAGCACACACTCCTTTAATCCCAAGAAGTGATGGCTGGGCATAGAAAGGTATATAAGGTGTGAGGAGACAGGACTAGAGGCTTTTTCAGGCTGAGGAGTTGGTGAGGTAAGAGGTGGTGGCTGTGACTTGTTCATTTGTCTCTTTGATCTTTCAGCATTTACCCCAATATCTGACTATGGATTTTTATTATAAAACCTTTAGAAATTTGAACAACAGGCACTCAGGGGTTGGATTGAAGCCTTTGACTTGGTTTCCTCTCCTTTGTCTATGGCTACCATTTGTAGGTTTGGTCCTTTCATAGTGTCCCAGATTTCCTGGATGTTTTGTTCCTGGATATTCTTAGATTTAATAGTTTCTTTGACTGATTGATCTATTTCTTTTACCTTGTCTTCAATACTTGACATTCTCTCTTCCATGTTTTTTGATCTGTCGGTGAGGTTTTTGTCTGACTTCCCAAATTTTTCATTTTGAGTTTTATTTCAGTTGACTGTTCTTTAGCAATTCTCTTTGTCAAACTCTATTGTTATACCATGAATTTTTTTTCATTATTTCATTCAATTGTTTGTGTTTTCACAATCTTCACTGAGGCATTTATTCATATCCTCTTTAAGGTCCTTGAATATATTCATAATTGCTATTTTTCAAGTCTTTGTCTTATGTTTCAGCTAAATTGCTTTTTGTGAGAAATATTACAATAAGGGTGCTGGTTTCTTGAGGAGGCATACTGTTTTGGTTGCTGATGTTTGTGTTTTGTGATGGGATCTAGTCATCTGAACTTAAAATGTTTGGAATGCTTCTCAGTGTAGATATATAGTATTGCATCTATTGGGTGGATATTTGAGCCTTCGTTAGGTATTATCCCAATTTGTCAGGATGTAGACTAGCTGAATGACGCTTGGTTTTCAGTTTGGGCACCACTCTGGGTTTCAGGGTCCAGACTCAAACTAGCTAAAGATCAGCTTGAAAGCTAGAGTACCTAAAAGTATTGTTGGAGCTCTAAGTTCAGTCTCCAAGCAGTCTCAGATAGGTGCAGAGGAAGGGGTGGGTGGGATGTGAGCAGGTGAGGGAAGAGGACTGACTGACTTTGGTGGTCTGTTAAGTGAAATCTGATGTCTGGCTCCCCATGACACCTGTCCCAGCATCCAGTGGTTGGTGGGATGGGTGGAGGTGGTAAGTGGAACAGTGAATCTGTGTCTAGAAATCCCTACCTGAAGTTCTGCTTCAAATTTGGGATTTAGGCTGCAAGCAGTCCCAGACTGGTGCAGTAAAAGGCATGTGTGTAAGATGAGCATGTTAGAGCAGGGTATAGAAAAACATTGCAGGGTCCACAGGTACATATGTAGAAGTCAGTTGTCCCTTCCATGCTAGTCTCAGGAAGACACAATGTCAGCCTGCATTGTAGTCCATGAAGACAGAGAGAAGCTGATAAAGTCAGTAGAGGTTTGTAGTGTAGATTCATCATGCCTGCTGGTAGATTTGTTGTAGGAGATTAGAGAGGAAAAGAAGAGCTAACTTTGATACACACTTTTGGACTGACTGGTGGAGCCACTTGTGAAAATGAAAAACCCTGGCACGTAGTGTAGCCATGGAGTAAGGCCCAGGAGGGTGTCAAGAGCACGAAGTTCACTATCAGCTGATTCAAAACTGGCAGCTTTTCAAGTAGGTCTTTGATTGGAAGTCTGAGAATAAGTGCATATTCTACTATATGCCCTTTCAACTTCTTTTCTTTCTCTTATCCATGTGGACAACCAGAATGGAACTTGGGCCTCTGGGATGGAAATGCAAACATTAACATAATTTCTGGATAGCTGCAGGGGTCGACATTTACCAAATTTTTTAATCTAAGACCTTGTGATGTCCCTGGCCTAGCTAAGACTAGGAGACTTAAGAGAAAGGGTATCCGTCTTAGAAGAATACTATAGACTCTTTCCCCAGTTTAAACTAAGACTCAGAATTTCAGTGTGTACTTGATAAAAAGGTGCAGTGAAAAGCACAAAGAGGCCATGTTGGTGAAGCAAGAACTAGCAGGAAAGTGCCCAGGGCAGTGGTTCTTTTCACAGGGGTCACCCAAGACAATCCAAAAACATGGATATTTACATTACGATTTGTAACAGTAGCAAAACCACAGTTATGAAGTAGCAATGAAAATAATTTTATGTTTAGAGTCACCACAACATGAGGAACTGTATTAAAGGGGCGCAGCATTAGGAAGGTTGAGAACCACCTGCCTAGGGTCAAAGGCAGACAGGAAAACAAGCACAATGTAATCTTGGTAGAGAATGGTGCTACAAGAAGAACCCAAGAGCACAAATCTGTCTGTTAAATGGCCCAGGGGTCCGAGGACAGGAGAAGCATTCTTTCCAGTGTATGTAGGCCCACACAGCTTGGTTCTGAAATGATAAAGAGTGTTTGTGGTTGATTTTCTGCAGTTTTGGAACACTGGGACAGGATTTATCATCTGGGTCAGAAACCAGAGTCAGTTTTTACTCTCAGGAGTCTTTACTAACCAGGATCTCAACTACATATGCCTGGTAGAAAGATCTAGGAAGGGAGCTTGCCAACTTTGTGTGATATATCTACAGCCTACAGAATAAGTGTGTGAAATTACACAAGGATGGCCACGAATCTGAGCTGTCACTGTTGTGCCAGTTCTGTTTGGGTACTGGAAGTAGGGACTGCAATACACACTTAGCTCTTATGCTAGAGTGTCCTTCAGAAGAACTGGTGGAAGCTCTTTTTTTTTTTTAACTCACTCTGTAGCCCAGGCTGGCCTCGAACTCACAGAGATCCACCTGGCTCTGCCTCCCGAGTGCTGGGATTAAAGGTGTGCACCACCACCACCCAGCTTGAAGTTCTTATTTTTTAAGACCCATGCCCATGTCCCATTTGCAGAGATTCTTGCCTAGAAAGCCTACTGTGGCATACTGGCCCTGGGTGATGAAACAGCTCTGTGAATGCTTCTGATGTTATTCCTGGTTAAGAGCCGTTGTCTGCACGCATCAGCCTTGAGTTAGAGCTGGACACACATGGCAGATGAGACGTCAGGGATCATTTGGACTCATTCTCCTTTGGGATGCTATTGCTTTACACTCTCTTTTTCTCCCAGCTTCCCACATTCTCACTAGACCACTTCCTTTCGCTCTCCATGGTTTTTTTTTTTTTGTTTTTTTTTTGTTTTTTTTTGTTTTTTAATTCTACACTGGAGTTTCTCTGAAGGAGATGCAGCTAGCCTTTAACTCTTAGATTCTTCAGACTTGGATGGAGATGAGAAGAAAACTTAAGAATGTAAACATCCTTTTGCGCTTCCTTAGAAGAAAGTGTTTCACAACCTTGTTTGATCAGGCTCGTGTTAAATAATTCTGTCAATATATTTTTGAAATATTCTCTCTCTCTTCCACTGCTATTTTTACAGCTTATTCTATTGTGTTTTGTTTGTTTGTTATCCGTGGATTTTAGGCATACATCAAAGTAATTTAATTATATTTTTCTTGACTATATTTTACTGGAGAACAGTAAGCCACAAAACAATACTTTACCACAGACATACTATAGTATTAAAAATAACCTGTCCTAAGTGACCAACTAGTTCAATGACTCTCCTTCCTCAATATTATTTGTCAACTTTGAATTCTATGGAATTTTTTGTCTTCTGGAAATAAAGCTAAAATGTAGTAGATACAGCTTTTTTTTTTTTTAAACAGTGTGAGAATTTCAGCTGTTTCTTCTGTCAGGAAAGTAGACATCAAACTTAGAGCCAGAATTAAACAGATCAAGCAACAAACTAGAGTAGGTTCTAGTTTGCAGAGGTTGGCAGTCTTCTTGTCCCACTTCTGGGGGAGGCGGAGGCTTGAGTTTCTGGAGGGAGGTGGAATTCTTAGGCCTGAGAGAAAAGGAAGAGTTTGGTGTTGATAATGTGCTGGCGGGCCCATGCACTGAGTGGCCCTAGGAGGGCTGGCCAGGGCAGCAGCTGGGAAGACTGACATAACGGCTGTGCTGGAGACAAACATCCTGATCAGTTCAGCACTGGGGAGCTTTGATTTTCTGAGAAAGGAAGTACTGTGCCTTTCATCCAAGGACTGTAGAATGTTGCACCCATCATGAAAACTAAAAAAAAAAAAAAAAAAAAAAAAAAAAGGGGGGGGGGAGTCAATCTTCTCATTTTACTAATCTTGTGAGAAAATTTAAATTAATAATTGATTTTGCAAAACAGAGGTATAAAACGATGTGGCTATTTAACAGTGACAGAAGTTATTTATTTTTAAAATTTTTACAGATAATATATTTAAAATGTGTTGCACCCACCCCCATACCCTCACAGAGACACACACGCATACACATAATTCAAATTAAATCTTATTTTGTTTTATTTTGATGTTCAGGACATGATATATGAGAAAGAAATTTAATTTTTCTCTTTGTTCATCTCCCTCCTCCTTCTCCTCCTCCTTCCTTGTCTGCTGTGGATTATGTTAACTGTGTGATGCATTTGTTTAATTATGAAAAAACGTGTTGCATTTGTTTCACCTTGCCTTCCTAAGACAACTGATTGGTCTAATAAAGAGCTGAATGGCCAATAGCTAGGTGTGGCCGTCAGGCAGAGAGAACGAAAAGCAGGAGCAATCTAGGCTTGGGAGAAGAGAAGAATGAGACAAGAAGGAGGAGATGAGGGACACGCCCAGGGCAAGAAGCCAGGCAGACGGAGAAGCAGTGAAAGTAAGATATACAGAAGTAAGAAAGGTAAAAAGCCCTGAGGCAAAAGGTAGAAACAGAGAAACAGGTTAATTTAAGATAAAATGCTAGCCAGAAACATGCCTAAGCTGGGCCAAGCGTTCGAAACTAATAGAAAGTCTCTATGTCATGATTTGGGAGCTAGTTGGTGGTCCAAAAGAAAAAGCCTGGCACATTTTGGCCTTCCAGTGTGGGGCCTGTATTTCCACGTAGAGCCTGAGAAAGCTGAGAAGAAAAAAAAAAAAAAAGGACAGCTCCTTTAAGAGACTCTGTCATACATTGAGCCCTTGAGCAGCCAGTATATTAAGCAGAAACAAAAAGCTAAGTAAAATACCTGTCACAGTGCAGGACACTAGCTGCCTAGAGGTGGGGTGATTAGACACAGTTCCCAGCTGAAGGTAGCTCTCGCCAGGTTCAGAGCATAATGCTCAGCTTTCACAGACTAAGGAGGGGGCAGAGCCAGTCAGAACAGCAGTAGCTTAGCATTTTAAGATTATCCTCATGCAGACAAAAAAAGGCTAGAGATATGCAGTAAAAACAGATCCAGATGGAAAACACAGGTTCTAAACATGTTACAGTGTATTCAAAAATGTACGTAGACTTAGAAAGAAAAGAAAATGAGAATTGATAGCCATAGAAAAAAATAGTTTAAAAATAATAAAGTGAAATCTTTAAAGAGAAAAGCAAAGTAATATAAAAAGAATAAGCCATGTAAAGATGGGAAATACACAGGGAGTCAAGGTCCTGTATGCTATTGTGTTTGTCTTTGAATTTTTTGATTGCTGATAATCAAACAACAGCTGCTGAGAGACATGGGATTGTAAGAAGGCTGAATTAAACCAGCATAGATATTTTGGGATACCTTAACTTAAAATGGAAGTCAAAAAATGTATTGCTTTGGGGAAAAAGGTTATGCTTTTGTTTCCATAGGAAACGAAAGGCTATGGATTCCTTCCAGGTTAATAAAGATCAGGTTTGATTGGGGAAGGTCCCCTGAAAATCCTGGCTACAGACATAAAGAAATAAATCTGGAATAACTATAAGACAGGTGATGTATATTTTACCTGCTCAAATACAAAACATACACACACACACACACACACACACACACACAAAAAAAAAAAAAAAAAAACAAAAAACAAAAACAAAAACAAAAAAAACCCGACCTTTGGCTGGTTTCTGTACAATGCACAGTCCATATTTGTGTTAATGCAAATATGTATGTTACCTTTGAAAATTTGTATTTACAGAGCAAGGGGACCAGACACCAATAAAAATGGTGGCCCAGGTGATAGAGCCTCTCAAAGTGCCTCTGTTGCAGTTTCCTCAGAGTTCTGCATTCAGAACAGCTTCAAGGCTGCTGGCTGAGATGGTCAAGCCTCACAAGACTATTCCAGCCAGTACTACAGATAAGCCTTGTGCTTTCCCATTGCACAGAAACTGGACAACATATGTTACAGCTGATTTTCCCAGGACTTGGCCATTATCTCAATTTTCTCAGGTTCCTCAAAGATGCCTTTGCCCACAGACAACAGATAGCAGTCTAGAGAACACAACACCCACATTCCCAAGAGGTGGGTGGATGGTTTTTTGTCATTTGGGTTATGGATGTTTGCCATCATTTAGGAGATAAAGGAATATAGGATAAAAAAGACAACCATTAACCTCAAATATTTTACATTGGTATGGATTTATTGATACAAATTTAAAGTTATTTTTGTTATACTATATTATGTTTCTACTCTTGTTTGGGGTATTGTGCTTATGCAGCTCATTTAAAAATGTAATGTATAATTAAGAAATGCAGATTAGTAGTTAGTCATCTATAGTAATCAAACTTATAGTCGTATTAGGTATGTTTTCAAGGTTAAACAGATATATTTTAGGTATATAGATGGTCTTCAAACACTTCAAAAACCTACAGAATTTGACATTTAAAATGTTTTGTTACCCTAAGGTTTTTCATGACAGTGTGACACATCTGCTCCTGGAAGCAACAATGTACTTCTGAGAAGATGCTGGGCATCAAAGAAATGCCATATGGAGTTTACTTTCACTGTGGCAAATTTAGCCACCCGGCAAAGAAACTGCCCTTGCCTTGACTGCTGGCAGTATGCTATACAAACTGGACAATCGGGACACAAAGGAAAAAGACTGTCGAATTTTGCCAGAACAAGGCAGGACAGTCCTTCAAAATTCCCTCTTCACAGAAAAGTCTGCCAGATATTCTAGGCCTGTAGGCTGAAGTTTGGATGCCCCAACATTGCAGAGGAACCTTGGGTGACTGTCCAGGCAGCCAGATGTCTGTCATTTCTATAGCTTTGGAAGTGGCTTTGTACTGCATTTCCTGTTTACTCAAGTAATATTATATCCTTCTGGAGTCTTTGATGGAGTTGAAGACTAGATAATTATAGTTATACTTTTCCTTAGTTATGATAAATTAGGTACAAAACTTTGGATTCATGAAGATGGGATTAATAATGAAGTATTTTCTTTGAATTTGCCAAATACGAATGGACCAGATAATGTAAATGTAATCCTTACTTGGTAATTGTTCTTGTTATGAATAGTCTTACTATGTCAAAGTTAAAATCTTTCTTTATAGACAAAACGGGGGGAATGTGGAATATTATTTTAACTGGGCAAAGATGTGTCACATTTGCATTAATTAAATAAAATTAACCTGGGCTCAGAGAGGCAGGGTTAGCAACTGGCTTGACAGGAAGTAGCAGGGAGGAGCTTAGTGTGAGATTGTTTTAGCTGGGGCAGTGTGGAAGGAAGGCTTCCAGAATACCAGCAAAGAGAGAAAGATAGCCAGCTGCTGCTCTAACTCTCTGAGCTCACAGGTTTTCACCATGGCCTTTAAATCTCAAGTTTTATTAGAGCTTTTAAACTCCTGTCATTCTTTAACTTGAACAATTAGTCTGGGTTTCTTATTCATAAAGCAAAAAGAAATTTTATTTCTCTAACTTTTGCTCTTTATTGGAGGACTTTAGATAACTGATTTACTCTCCAAACCGCAATATATTAATTCGGAATTTAAAAAATAGTATTATTAGACAACAGATTTTGACATTTAAGAAAAATATCCAAAAACTGGGGCCTGGAGAGATGGCTCAGTAGTTAAGAACACTTGCTGTTCTTCCAGAGGACTAGATCAGTTCTCAACACCCACATTAGGTGGCTCACAACCCTCTATAACTCTAGCTCCAGGGGATTGGATACCTCTGAGGGTGCCTGTACACATGTGCACATATCCACATGCAGACACACACACCTACATATAATTTAAGCTAATGACAATAAGTCTTTTTAGAAATCTAAGAACTTTCTCAAACTTATTCATTATAAAAACTAAGATTAAATCTTATTAAATCAATATTTTCTTTTCAGTAAACCCATTTGATGGCAGTTATGAGATACAATTTGAAAAGTTTTATGAGTCAACACTACAGCTCAGTGTATATTGCCTATCCTCAAATCTAGGTATCTTTGCATATGCACTGGGATAATTGAATATGGGCATCAATAAAAGTAGAAAAAAGAAAAAATGGAAAAAAAGTACCTTCTATTTTCCAGCACTTATTAACCAAAAATTCAGTCTTTATTCACATGTATTAATGAAGAGATTGTGTGTTGACACAAAATAGTAATAATTTGTAATAACAGCAGAGAACACATGGAGATACCATCTGCCTCTGCAATACTCTGTCCTTCCTCCCACAGCTTTATAAGATGTAATAATACTGTTTTCCTCATTAGCATATTCTCAACTGTATGAAAATTATATCTTGAAATGCTTCTTCTCATGAACTGTACTTGTAACTTACATCTTTGAACTTCCTCCTACTTCTGATCTACAGCCCTCCATTCCAGCGTGTTGATCCCAGAAGTTATCTATGCTATTTTTGAGACATGTATCTACTTGAAACTCTTTATCTGAAAAGCAATAGAAAAGAGTAAGACTAATAATGTTCTGTTCTGTAAATATTTACATAAACTAACTTCTTACTCAGAAAAGGAGACAAAGGTCATTTTTTGGTACATCCGAAGAGTCAAATGAAATGGCATGTAACAAACATTCTTTGGACGGTTGGAATGAAACTTATTATTAAATGTAAACATGGATAGAAAAGAATTAGATGTTTTTGGCTTATGTGAAGATTGTAATCTGGTGATTATAGGGGACAAGCTAGATGGAGTAGATACATCATATTTGGGGAGTGAACGAAACAGAAGTTGTGAAGGACATGGCAGAGGTGAACTGAGTACAGAGCGCTGCCATTGCACAGCTCTGCCAAGGGAAGCATTATCTCAAGGACTATCTCTCAAAGCCCACCCTGGCAGAATCAGCAGTGTTACACTATATAGGCACATGTATGTGCACATGAGTGTGAAAGTGTGTGCAATCACATGTAGGCAGGGAGGCCTGTAAATAAATTCCATCTGAATAAAAAAATAAATAACATTCGTTCTACACCAATATCTAGTATTCTTTTTTCAAACAAAGACTTATTTTAAAAACTATATGTATGTCTATCTGTGTGAGGCATGTGCATGTGACTACAGATGCCTGTGAGGCCTGAGGTATAAGGTCCCACTGGCACTGGTTTTGGAGGTAATTGCCAACTGTCCAACATGGCTGCTGGGAATAGAACTTAGGTCTTCTGCAAGAACAGTATGAGCTGTTAACCATGGAGTCAGTCCGTGATGTTCTATAACATCTATAATCTCAATAGTTCTTAACTGTCAGAACCATAACTGTCCTTTAGAAAATATGAATAAACTCTGATTACTTTCAGACAACTCTGTGTGTGTGTGTGTGTGTGTGTGTGTGTGTGTGTGTGTGTGTGTTAATATTTCAGAAATGTCTTTCTGAAGTCCTTGGACAAAATCATTCATTTCTCCTTGTCTCAATCTAAAAATGACCATAAAATACTACAGTTTGAAGAATTAACTAAGTTAATTATACTAGATATCTAGCACAGATTCCAGAGCAAATGTACAATAAGCAGCAACCATTCTCTTATTCTCTCTATATTTATGGATGTGTGTGTGTGTCCCTCCCTCCCCCCACCCACCTGCATTCTCTCCTTTTTTTATGTCTCTCTGTCTTTCTTCTTTTTTACTACAAGACTGTCTTAGTTTACTACAAGACTGTCTGTTAGAATGTCTTAGTTCTGTTGCTATGATAAAACATCGTGACCAAAACTAAGAGAAAGAAAAGGTTTATTTCACTTTATATCCCCACTCTGCCATCTAGGGAAGAGAAGTAATCAAGGTAGGAACCTGGCGTCAGGAACTGGTGTAGAGACCATGAAGGAATGCTGCTTATGGCCTTGCTCACATGGCTTCTTAGCCCGTCCACTAATAGCACCCAGGACTGCTAGCCCAGGAGTGTCACTGCCCACACTGCCCACCACTGCTCTGTCAGATCAATCATTTATCAAGAAAATGCACCACAGGCTTGCCCACAGGCCAGTCTGGAGGGGCCATGTTCTCAGTTGAGGTTTCCTCTTCCAAAATGACTCTAGCCAGTGTCAACTTGACACAAAACTACCCAGCGCAGAGACCGTGTCCTTTTTTTTTTTAACTGTTATTTCTCTCCATTACAGAAACAAGGGAAGAAACGAAATACAGAACTGTTCACCGTGGAAGATTGAAGAAACAAATGGATTCATGAGTTTCACACTCAGGCACAAAATAAGAGAAAACAAAGGTGTCCAAGAACTTCAGCAATTTGTTCATGGGAATGTCCAGGAGAATCTGCAGAATACTGTGAACATATTTACTGACAATAAATGTTTGTGGCTTTAATATAACAGTCCTAATGTTATTAATTGCAATGTTAGTAGCACTTTCAAAACCACGGAGCACTTGTTACATGCCAGGTGCTGCGCTTAGTTTAGCTTATATAATCGCTTTCTTGAATCCTTTTAAAATATGAAATGATAAGGTCCATAATATTTCATCTGAAATTCTAAAATAAAAACTCTAAAAACAAGCATTTTGCAAAAGTTGATTTGATGGCAAAACCTGATTTGAACCGACATCGAATTGATTTGGGTCTCTATCCCACTTGGGTGCCTGTTCATGAATTTTGAAGTATGAATCCTTAACATTTTAAAATTAAGTTTGTTCTTTTTCATGGTCGTACATGTACACAATTCCTTCTGATTAATCTTGCCCACTCCTCTCTCCTGGTCCCTCCCAACCCTCTCAACTTCCCCTCTGCCCTACAGATACCTTGTTTATATTCATATTTTGTTTTGAGACTCGATGAGTTTACTAAGGGTCATCACTGTGACCATGAGTTTGGAAATCACCATTGGAACTTGATGGGCTATGAGTGGCCACTTAACTGAAGACAGTGACTTCCCCAGAATCTATCAGTGGGGAAAGGGGGCCTCTGGATGGCTCCAACTATGAGGCCATCCTTGATTGGCTTTTGGCAGACTCATTCTGTGCAGACAAACTGGCATCAAACTAAAGACTGGGATGGCTTCATTGTGCCCAGAGGACAACTTTCCCGAGTCTTTTTTCCTGTCTTCCAGCTCCTACGGTCTTTTTGCCTCCTCTTTCTTGGTGCTCTCTGAGCCTTAGAGGAGGTTTCTTCTTTACTCTCAGTACCTGGAGGAGAAACAGGCCCCATTATTCACAGCATTTCACTGCCAAGAGAAGCTTCTCTCGTTAAGGCCAAGAATAGCATTTGTGCTGGGCGGTGGTGGCACACGCCTTTAATCCCACCGCTTGGGAGGCAGAGGCAGGCAGATCTCTCTGAGTTTGAGGCCAGCCTAGGCTACAGAGTGAGTTCCAGGACAGGCTCCAGAGCTACACAGAGAAACCCTGTCTTGAAAAACCAAATAATAATAATAATGATAATAATAATAATAATTAGAGGGTAGTTTGATGTGAAATATTAGTAAATTCCTCCCTACAGCCTATTACTTCCCTAGGCATGGTTTGTTGTTTTGTTTTGTTTTTTGTTTTTTAACTGGAATTTACAGTGCCAGAAATGAATTGCCTCTTCTGGAGCAGGCCTCAAGTCTAATCAGAAGGTGGGTAGTTACTTCCATAATAACTATGTCACTATTGTGTAATTAGGCACTTCCTGCCTGGCAAGTTGGTATTCTAGTTCATAGAGAGTTTACAGCTGTGTAAGACTATTGGTGCCTTTTGTCCCCAGGAGTTTACAGAGCACCTGCCGGCACTAAGATATCTAGCCAGCAGGGAGAAAGCTTCCATCTTAGCTCCAGGTTGGTTTCTCTGTATCCTACAATCAAGTATCTTTAGCAACAGTGTCTTATCATCTAGTTCTGGTAAACAACCAACAACGGCAAGAGCCTGTGTTTCTTTTGGTGGGCCCTGGCCAACAACTCAAAAGATTATATCTCATATCTGGCATTGGGAATTTTATTTCTAAGAATAGCCTTGTTTATGTGTCCACATCATATACATACATATGCACACACATACATGCCCCTGTACATGCCTATACATATACACATGTATTACTGAGTTATATTATTTAAATTGAGCTGAATTATAGTAGGTTTCTATATGATTTTTTTCATAAATCCTTTGACTTGGTTTACCCTACCCCATTCCCTCTTCCCTCCCAACCTCCCTGCTTCAACCTTTCCACCCTCAGTATTCTCCCTTTCTGTTTTCATATTCATATTTCTCATTTCACATGTGAGAAAGAACACGTGGCATTTTTCTTTATAGCTTTTGGTTACTTTGATCAGTATACTTTAGTTTTTTAATTCCATGCATTTACCTGCAAATTTCACAGTTTCAGAGTTTTTTTAAATCACTGAATAAAACTCCGTCAAATGTATATACCATGTTTCCATAGTTGAATTCATCAGTTGATGAGTCATCAAGACTGATTCCATTTCCTACCTATTGTGAATAGAATGGCAATGAACAGGAATGAGAAAGTGTCTCTACAGCATAGTGCAGAATTTTTTTAGAATGTATCCAGCAATAATTGGGTAGTATAGTAGGTAATTCTAGTAATCTTTTTGGAAAACATACGTTTTGATTTCCATAACAGCTGCACCAGTTTACATTTCCACCAGTGGGAATAAGGGTTCTCCTTTGCTCGTATCCTTACCAGGATTTTGTTTTGTTTTGTTTGACTTCTTGATAGCCATTCTTGTTGGGGTAAGAGAGGATTTCAAAGTGTTTTTAATTTGCATTTCCCCAGTGGCTAATGATGTTGAACATTTTTAAAAGTGTTTGTTAGACATTTGAAAACTTCTTGTTTTGAGAACTCTGTTCAGATCTACAGCCTCTTTGGGGGTTGGGGTTGTTTTTCTCTTGATGCTTTAAGTTTGCAATTCTTTGTATGATCTAGATATTAATCCTCTCTCAGATGTATAGTTGACAAAGATATTCTTTCATTCTGTGGTCTGTCTCTCCATTCCTTTGACTGTTTATTTTTCTATATAGAGACTTTTTTTAACTTTTATGAGCTCCCATTTGCCAACCATTGAGCTTAATTCCTGAATGAATGGAGTCTTAGTCAGAAAGTTTTTACCTGTGCCTGTATGTTTCAGTGTGCTATCTGCTTTTTCTTGTAGCAGTTTCAGAATTTCAGGTTTTGAATGAGACCTGAAATCCATTTGGATTTGATTCTTGTGCAGAGTGAGAGGTAGTGTCTGGTTCCATTCTTCCATATATGGACTCTCATAGCCAAATGGACATCTCTTTCTCTGGCTTGGGGAAATGTTTTTATTGAGGATTATTTTCCATACCTTCAGTATGATTTTCTTCTCCTTCTATAGCCATAATTCCAAGGTTGGGTCATTTCATGGTATCCCAAAATTCTCCCATGTTCTGTTCATATATATAATTTCCCACAGATCTTTACTGAAGATCCGGTTCCTCTACTTTGTCTCCCATTCCTGACTCTCCATTGTTGACATCATCTTCTGTTAGTGGGTTTTCCACTGAGGTTTTAAATTGTCTTGTTGAGGTTTTTTTCATTTCTAGCATCATTTAAGTTTGGGTTTTCTTAAACTCTTCAAACTCCGTCTTCTCGTCTTGGATTGACTTCCTTCTTTCACTCATCTTTTTCTTCTTTGAGTGGTTTGACCACACTTACAATTACTCTTTTGAATTCTTTCTCTGAGAGTTCTTCCAGGTAATTTTCACTAGGTGTCATTACTGTAGTATTTGCAGTTTTCAGAGGTGACATGGTGTTTTGATTTTTCATGTTGTTTTCATTCTGCATTGTGATTTGTACACCTGAAGTTGGTTTGTTGGCTGAGTTTGTTTGGTTTTTTTTTCCCCCTTTGTTGTTCAAGTCACGTTTTCCTTTCAGCAGAGGTATTTATGATACTTGGAATGGAACTAGTTCATAGCAAGATTGAACTTTTTATTTCCTCTGTTTGTCTGGGGTTTGGGGCTCAATCTTCCACCCCAGTTCTACCATTTCTCTCTGCTACAGTCTGGTATCATCAGTGATTTGGTCAAAGAGATTTGAACAAATGTTCCTGGTAGTGTTGACTGGTCCTAGGTCTCAAGCCTGGATATGAGCAACTGGAGTATTCCTTTCAGGCGGCAGACAGGGCTATGGGTCGCTGAGTCACCTGTGATGATTGGAGAGTCCCTAGGTCTATGTGGTATGTATGTTAACTAGAAAGTCTTTGGGGTGGGGGGCTTGGATCAGGCAAATCTAATAGGGAAATGGACAGGCCAAGAAGAAGTGGCAGTCCTTGGTAAGCAGCTGCAGGGTTTTGGTGACCCAATTGGAGGGGAGCTGAAATAGGAAGAGCAAGAGCTACCTGCTCTCTGCACTGTGTGTTTTCTGGAGATATTTTGTACTCTGAGTTTCTCCTCTACCCCCAAGTTGTCCACTCTAAGCTAAAGGAAAACAATTATTCATTATACTTCACATTAGTTTACTAAGGTTGACTTGAGTACAGCTGTTTCTTTGTCTGTTCTTAGTGCCCTATATAGCATGAACAGATATTTGTTATGTCTCCCCAGGAAGACTATTGCAAAAGAACTCCCTGTTCATTACAGCACTATTCAAAAAAGAGTCAGGAAAAGTAAAAACAACCTAAGAGGCAATCAACTAATAATAATCTTTTCTTTAAAGAGTAAAGAAAATAGTGTACACACACACATATGTATATAGACAAAATAGAATATTGTCATAAAAATGATGAAATCCTATCACTTGTGACAAGATGTAGGAATCTAGATGATATCACATTAAGTGAATAAGCCAGTCACAGAAAGACAAGGATTACAAGACTTGGTTCCTATATGGAATCAAAAAATGTGGGTCTTACAGAATGAAGTTGAGAGCAGAATAGTAATTAGGTCTGTGGAGAGTATTCAGAAGGGTGTTGCGGGGGGGAGGCAGACAGGGAAGGATGATCACTGAGTAATAAGTTATAGGTATACAGGAGTAAGACATTAATATGCACAGTAAGGATATAGTAATAACACACTATTGAAAGAGGCATTTATAAACTGCATTTGCTAAAAGTATTGACTGTTCATTTGCACCGAAGGTGACTTAGGATGAAACCCTGGCATCTCAGCCTTCATTTTGTGTCTGTAGTTTGGCTGGGATCACAGCGGAACATTATCATCAGCCTTTCCCCCTGAGACCCTTTGAGTTACAAGAAAAGCAACATCTCTCAGGAATAGATCTCCTCCCAGATGAAGACAACTTTTCATAAGGACAAGGGTGACCTTAGAATAGAAGTAGTCATCTATAGAGAGGACTGGTCTCCTGGATGATGACAATGGAGAACAGATTGACAACTTAATAGGTCACCTTTAATGATCACTTTGAAAGACGGAGGTAGAGACAATGATGGTTCAGTGTTGGGTGGGACCAGGCTTTGACCATGACTGCTAAACTATGCATGTCACATGCCCTCTCTCTAAATATAAACCTCATGTCAGTACCCTGAAGGTAGATTAGGGACCACTGGACCACCTTATTTGTTCTTCTTTCCAGTGTAGCCACATTGGAAAGCATCTCTTTTTTTTTTTTTCTACTTCTCACCACTGTTTGTCTCTTTTTTTTTTTTTTTTTTTTTTTTTGAGACAGGGTTTCTCTGTGTAGCTTTGCGCCTTTCCTGGAACTCACTTTGTAGACCAGGCTGGCCTCGAACTCACAAAGATCCGCCTGCCTCTGCCTCCCAAGTGCTGGGATTAAAGGCGTGCGCCACCACCGCCCGGCCCCCTGTTTGTCTCTTTAATTGACATATCAGGATGGAAAGCCAAGAAGACTAATTTGCTGGAGCCGCTGGAGTCTGGGCTATATGCTAGAAACTTTGATGACACTGTGTGTCTAAGGAGATAAAAATGTTAATATTGACTTGAATATTAGTGTACATGTATCAAACATCACCTCATCCTCTCTCTATATATATATAATTTAAAGTATGCATTTAAAAGAATAGAATAAAAAATAAAAAACTTTCCAAAAAAATCTTGTTACAATTCCCTTTAGATTGAAGTATTGATGAACTTTAATACTACTAATTCTTTTCTTTCTATTTAGAAACCAAAAACATCCATACTACCATTGTAATACATTTACATTAGTTAAGCTTTTTTGTGTTCTTGTTTATTTATGCTTAACTGCAACATATCCAGGTTGTGATTTTTCACAGATTCTCACACAATATATATTTGGACATACTTAAGTGCCTTGCTCTTTCCTGTTCCAATAACAACTTTTTAAAGCATTCTGCCATCTGTAAGCAGATTCTCATAGTTAAGATGTTTAAGCCTATCCTTAAAACATGAATAAGAAAAAATAGCCCTACTATAATTTTAGCAGCAAAATACTTTTAGCTATTTGTTGTGGACCCACAAAGAGCCAATGTCATCCTAAATTACTCACTCAAAAAGAAATAAAAGCTAACAGAAAGGCATGATAAATAACAGTCTCTGGAGCACATCCGTCCTGATATGTACTAACAAGTATCAGTTTCTACCCTAGAACTTAAACCACACAAAGGAAATGTGCCTGGGATGCTTCCTGTTACATTTAGAAAATTTAGACTAGTTTTCCAGACTTACAGTTGGAGTAAGTTTTGTTTTATTACTTGAGGGAATAGTTGAGAAAGGGAAATAGGAATTTTCTGACTTTTCTGCCCTCAGCCACGTCCCAAGGACACTATGCTTTCTTTTTTTAAGCTTTCTGTGTGAAGACACTGAAGATGAACTATAGACCATGGAAAAGACAAAACAGACAAACTTTTTATGTTGCTTTGGTAACCCAGTGACTTCTCCATCCCCAAATCATCCCTGTCTTCAAGTTGATTCCAAGCTATGAGACACAGCACCAATGACAGTTACAAAGTGTTGCTCTTACGTCATATCTCAGTCCTTCAAAAATTTGAACTTGCTCTATTTTAGTTTTTTTCTCCTTAAAGTAAACTGTGTCAACTTTTATAGTGCACAAATTAAAGTGTATGTCTCAGAGTTTTCATAAAGTGCACACACTTGTCAAATTGATTCCCAGTAGTTTTGTGCACTGTTGTGAACATCTAAGTCTCCAGATTCCTCTTGAGAAATTGGAAAATATCACTCAGCCTATGATGGCACAACCATTAACCAGTTTCAAGGAGAATCAACCAGTCCTGGTGGTAGAACATACACTGTCCATTTTCCTACAGTGTCTTCCATTCCTTAATTCCTCCAACCGCAACAACACATATTAGTTAGCAGTGACAAAAGTAAAAGTGAAAATTACAAAGATTACAGACCTGTGAACCAAGAAAGTCAACAAGGTAGCAAACATATGAGAGGAATTTGAAGCCAATGGAATATTTTTAAGGTGTATATTTAGACTAAGCTCACAAAAGAACAAAACAGGAATGCAGGTTCTATTTGCCTGGCAATTCTATTACTTGGAACTAATCGTTTCATGAGTGAGGTGGCTGCATTCTGGGTGAAAGCTTCAAATTCCATCAGCTGGAGTCACAAGATGACTACTGCTCTCCTAACAAGTAGAGGGTCTAAAGTTCCCAGCTTCTTCAAGCTCGTCTCCCATTGTGACCTGTGCCTCAACCTCTATGATCATATTCCTGCGGTTTCATATCCACAGGCTGCAAATATTCAGACTTTCTTATCACAAAATCTCCTGATGGAATCTACTTTCATAATTATTTTACACTTTACCCCTAGGAAATGATGGAGTACCTTTTAGCAGCGGTCACTTACTAAACATTAATCTCTGTGGTAGTACCGAGTTTGCAGTCCTGCTGGGTAAAAACTGCCCTATCTCCCTTCTTCTAACCTTCTAACAGAACATTCGTTTTTGTTTGGATGATTTAACCTCTTTCAGAGGGCCATGTGTTTTCCTAATAAAATCATGGTAATCACATTCTTCCTGCCAGCAGTATGTGTAATGTATTTCTGATGAAGGAGACATGGAGGGGAATCTACTGGGACACTGGAGGGAAAATTCTTCATAATTAGAGACACAGAAAAAGAGACAACATTATACTGTATATTATTTCAATTATGATATAGGACAGTTTTCCTGAGGACAAACCTACACCCTGAAGAATGTGTTATGGAAAAGTAGAATGCCAGTCCTCCTTGATGCTGTTAAGGAACTGAATTAAAATAACATGCACACACAGACTCACACACACACAGAGACTCTCTCTCTCTCCCTCCCTCTCTCTCTCTCTTTCTCTCTCTCTCTCTCTCTCTCTCTCTCTCTCACACACACACACACACACACACACACACACACACACACACACACACACATTTGCATGCATGCATGTATATGGCTGATGTAGCTATACAACAATCCAGGGTCACAAATGAAGAAAAACATACAATATCTATCTTTTAAAGTCTGGCTTATTTCACTTAATGTGATGATCTCAAATCGTATCCATTTTCCAGCAAATGATATAATTTGATTCTTCTTTATGACTGAACAAAGCTCCATTGTATATCTATGTTACATTTTCTTCATTCATATTTTGGTAGACATCTAGTTTTTTTCATAAATTTGACTATTATGAGTAGCACTTCAATAAGCATGAATATGTTGTCTTAGAACTCTTGGAATATATATATCCAGCTGTATCACACTGTACTTCTAATTTTAGTTTTTGGAGAAACCTCCTGAATGATTTACATAGTGACTAGACAAATTTACAGATGCACCATGAGTGTACTCACATTCTATTTTCCCCATGTACTTGCCAGAATTTGTTACTTGTTTTGTTATAATGGTCATTCTGACTGGGATGAGTTTTATTCTGAATGCAGGCTTAGTTTGTATTTCCCGACGGCTAAGGATGTTAATGTTTTTCATATGTTTATTGGCTATTGTTATTTCACATCCTGAGAAATGTCTGTTCATTTCATTAGCCCATTTATTGATTCCATTGCCAGGCTTCCTGGTATTTAGTTTTGTAGGTTCTTTGTGTAGTAGACATTAATCTTCTGTCTGACACAGAGCTAGGAAATATTTTCTCCAATCTGCATGCTATCTTTTGAATAATAATTATTATTTCATTTGCTCATAGAAACTCAGGGATGGAAGCAAGCAATAATCCTAACCAGTTTTGACACCTATGAACTGCAACAGTGACCAGAATGGCGCAATATCCCTAAAGGTGTAGTAGTGGCACTCATAGCTCAGTGGTAACCAACAGCTATCTAATTGGATGTAGGACCCACTGAACAGAAGAGAAACGTAGCAAGCTACCCAGGGCTAGTGAGTTCTTGAGTCTTAGAGAAGAACTACCATGTAGTCAGAAGTTTGCCTGTGTCCCAGTGGGTCCTGCAGCTGCTCGGACCCAATTAAACACACAGAGGCTTATAATACTTATAAACTGTATGGTCTAATGACTCAAGCTTCTTGTTACCTAACTCTTATAACTTAAGCCATTTCTATTAATCTGTGTGTTGCCACGTGTTCCATGACTTTACCTATGTGCCATTACATGTTCTCTGGATGGCAGGATGGCATCTCCTCTACCTCTACCTTTCCTCTTCCTGTCTATCTGCTTATATTTCCTGCCTGCCTCTAAGATGCCTTGCCATAGGCCAATACAGCTTTATTTATTAACCAATCAGAGCAACACATATTCACAGCATACAGAAAGACATCCCACAGCACCACCACCACTTTACTAATCCAGCATAATTCCTAACTGCATTCTAAATATTTGCCCTTATGACTGTAGTAACCTTTTTTTGTCAGGTGCCAGCCTCCAAATAACAACACAGAGACTTATTATCAATTATAAAAGCTTGGCCTTAGCTTAGGTTTGTTTCTAACCAGCTCTTATAACTTAAATTAATCCCCTCCCTACTCCCGAGGGCATTCCTCCATGTATTATCTAAACACAAACACTAAGCCAAAAGAAACAAGCAAACAAAAGCATCTACCAAATAAAGTCTTTAAACAATCAGCTCAGAATAAACAAGTGGATCTTTAGCTCACCAAAATCCTCCTGAGGAGATAACACCAGGTGGCTTAGACTTGGGGTGGGAGGGTCTCATGCTGGCTTCTGGCTTCTATCCGGGTTTTACTCTGGTGAAAAGTGGATCATTCTCGGGGCTGCACATGGTCTCATGACTATTGACACAAAAGACACAATTCTTACCACACAGGGGATAAGAAGTCATTTATTCTATAGTCAAATAGGAGTGAGCATGGCCCAAGAACACAGGTTTCGTTTTTTGCCCAGACTCATGTTCCAAGGTGGAAGAAGCTTCATGAAGCTTTTACAGTAACAGAACAAAGAAAATCATAAATCAAGACATTTTTCAAATGTATTGATGGAAACACGAGGGAGACAGGTTAAAGCAAAGCAGATAAATCTCTGCTGTAGACCCTGGACACTGTGGGATGACACTCTTAGCCTGTTGATTGGTGGGGACTGAGTGTTTGCATTCCGAGAGATCTACCTTGATGGTCACAAAGATGTTAGCTCATATGCAGCAGAAGGAAATAAAGGACTCTTAAGAGGGCTAAAGATGATCCTAGGCAGCTGGGTTCTGGACTTTTACCCCTCCTCGTTCATTGAAGTTCTAAGGCATTAACCAACCTTTCAGAGCTTCAGGGGAAGATGCAACTGCTTCCCAAGAACTTTCATCCACAGAGGAGATGAAGCTGGGAATCAATCACACCTAACAGGCAGTTGCTTATTAAGTTTTCTCAATATCAGCTGACTATGAATTATTAATTGTCATGTAGAACTTGTAAAGGCACTTGTGGATGCCAGCTATTTCCTAAAATCATAAACTAAAAGTACATATCTTCCAATTGATAACAGTTCTTTATTACTAATCACCTCCTAGCCTTTGCCTTTTGCTACATGCTTTAATAATAATTGGTGGTACCAGATATAAAAATGAGACCGTTAGATTAAAGCATGTTTAATATATCTAATTCTAAGGTTCATTAGCGATGATTTGACATAGTTTTTTCATGTACTAACATCAAAGTATCTTGCACCCATTTCATCTTATTAGGTTAGATTAAAGGCTAACATATTTTTTAAGTCACAGTGTTATGAAAGAATGGAATTGAAATTATTTTTAAAAAGACACTGAGAAAAATATAGAAAAAATAAAAATTAATTTAAAATATAGCTCACTGTTTTTCTGTTTTTGTTCATTTGTGTTTGTTTGTTTGTTTGTTTGTTTGTTTTAAGAAAACTAAATAGGTCTCTGAAACCACAGAGGAACAATCATGGTTCCCAAGCCAGTACCACATGGATGGCACTGTCATCGTTGGCTTCCTGCTAGGGATAGACCCTTTCCCTCATTGACCAGATTATCTACAGCTTTTGTATGTTGAAGCAATTTACGCTTTCTCCTTTCACTATTGGAAACTTATCTGGGTAGGGTCTTGCCCTGAGGGTACATTTCCCATTGTTCTAGTACAAAGCAGAAGGTTTCTCCTTAATGGCACTAATCTCTTTATAATGACACTAATCTCTTTAACAGCCTTTCTTTCAGCATATCCCTTGGCTATAGCCTTAGGCTTCCTAGTGCTCATTTTCTCTGTAAACTGTACATTTTGTATTTCTTTCTGCTCCACATGCTCTTTTTAGTTGCAGACCTGAATAAGAGCTGTCAATGACGGACTGTGATATTAGAGTGTAAGCCAAATATACCCTTTCCTACTTAAGTTGGTTTTGGTCAGTGTGCTCTAAAACAGAAATAGAAAATAAACTAAGACAGAGATTGGTATCATAAGTGGGATATTACGGTGACATAAAATAAGTTATAGTGGAGACGCCAGCATACTGGCAATGCTGGGACCATGTGGTAACTACCAAGGACAGTGGCGGGTGTAGAGTGGAACCAGCCTGAGCCTAGTTGCATGTGCTATGAATGGCAGAGCCAGAAAGGGGGGCTACCTAAGCCCTTTGGATCCCAGAGGAGCCTTTGTGAGTTCCAGATGTTGTGCACAGAGCTATTTGCAGTGTTAAACTTTGTTTTTGCTTTGATCTGATTGCAACTATTCCCTAGTTCTTCCCTTTTGAAGAAATTGTTTAATTCATGCTTTGTTTTACAGAAGCTCACAGTTGAGAGACTTTGAATTTGCAAAGAGACATTGCATATTTAAAAGTAAATGTTCGAAGTGTTTTAATTTTTTTTTAAAGACTTGAAGACTTTTAAAGTTACACTGTTTTATATTGAGACATTGACATGAGACCTTGGGAATTACCAAGAAAGAAATATTATGGTTTTTATAGTGATATATTATGTGTCAAGTTGTCAAATGATCAGTTATGCTGGTTGTTTTTGTTTGCTTGTTTGTTAGCTTGACATAAGCCTCAGTCATCTGAAGAGAGGTAGCCCAGTTGAGAAATTGCCTCTATCAGACTGGTTTATGACCAAGTCAGTGGGATATTTTCTTCACTGATGGTTGATATGGGAAGGCCTACCCCACTGTGTGAAATGCCATCCCTGCAGGTGGTCCTGGAATGCATAATGCAAATTGAGCAAACTATGGGAAGTAAGCCAGTAAGAAGCACTCTTCAGTGGTTTCTGATTCAGTGCCTGCCTCAGGGTTCTGGCATGAGTTCCTTCCCTAATTTCCCTTAATTGTGGGCTGTGATGTGAAAGTGTAAGCCAAATCAACCCTCTCCTCCCCAAGCTGGTTTTGTTACAGTGTTCTATCACAGCAACAGACAGCAACCTAACACATCTTGCTGCCTTTGTACATTACTCTTAACACAACTGTCTACCAGGATCCTACTAAAATGGCCTGTTAATCTCAGCTTATAGCATTCAATTTCCTTTCTAGTCCAAAATTACAAAGTCTTCACATCATCCTAAAAGATAGCACAAACAAATTCATCACAGAAACACCACATGCTTGGTGTCCGTGTTAATTATTTTCTGTTGTTGTGAAAAACTGCCATGATCAGAAGCAGCTTATAAAATAAACAGTGCCAGCAACTAGGGACCAAGGGTTCAAATACATGAGGCTATGGGGGGTGGGGGGGTATTTCTTATTCTAACTACTACAACAGTTCTGGGGTATGTTCAGTTAGTGTTCCTTAGATTCATGCCTGCAAGCAGTGTATTTGGTCACATGAGAGTTCTAATTTTAGTTTTTTGAGCAGTTGTCCTACTGATTTCCATAGGAGCTTCCCTAGTTCACATTCCTAGTAGGCGTGCAAGGATTCCTGCTTCCTTCCATCCTTGCCAGAATTGTTGATATTTGCTTTGCTGTTGCTGTTTTAGGATAGCTATTCTGACTGAGGTGAGATATCAGAATCACAGAGTAGTTTTCATATGTGTGGTTAAAGATGCTGAAAAAAAAAAACCTTTCCATGCTGGTTGACAATTTGTTCATCGACCTTTGAGAACTTTCTGTTCATCTCAGTACCTGATTTATTTGATTGTATAGTTTGATTTCTTTGTATTTATGCTTTTGATCTCTTTGTATATTCTAGTATTAATCTTATGTGTGATAAACAGCCAATAAATATTTTTCCCATTCTGTAGATTATCCCTTAACAGCAAAACTGTTTCATTTGCCATATAGAAGATTTTTAAGTTTATGAAATCCCACTTGTTAATTCTTGGTCTCATTTCCCAAGCAGAAATTCCTTACCCATGTTTATATTTTAAGGTGTTTGCCTATGTTCTCACATGAGAAGGTTATTTCCTGTTCATGTCTGTTTGCTGTTCTAAATGCTTCCCATAGCTAGAAAGCCACTTCTTTCATTAGATTCTGGACATTTTCCACTATGACTTTATTGAATATATTGTCTATGTCTTTATCTTGAAATTCTCTGTTTGTTATACCCAAGGACTAATAGATTTCGTCTTTTAATGGTATCCTATAGATCTCATAAATTCTGTACTTTCCTATTATTCTGTCATTGAAGGACTAATATATTTTATTTTTTAATGATATCCTATAGATCTCATAAATTCTGTACTTTCCTATTATTCCATCTGTCATTGCTTGAACACTCTAAGTAACTGACTTTCTAGCCTTCCACTGAAATATTTTCAGTTTTACACTACCTAGTGTAATGTTGGCCTTAGGTCTGCCATATATAGATTTTATTACGTTGAAGTTATGTTTCTTCTACTCCTAATTTCTTCAGGACTTTGGCCATGAAGGGATAGTGAACTTTTGTCAATGACTTTTTCTCACCCATTGATATGATCACAATATTTCTGTCCTTAAGTCCATGTTGTGCATCACATGTGTAGATTTGTGTACGTTGAATAATCCTTGCATCCCTGTAATAAAATTGACTTTTTCATGGTATATGATCTTCTAAATGTGTTCTTAACTTTGGTTTGGAGGAGTTTCCTAAGTCTTTTTTGTACCTATGCTCATCAGGGGTGTCAGTTTATAGTGCTTTTCATTTTTTATTTTTGTTGTCTCTTTAAGGCTTTGATATCAGTGGAAAGCTTTCACAATATAATGGATGTTAGCTTTGGATCTTTACATATGTGTATTTCATTTGGAATACCCACAGAGGTCAGGAAATTAATAAGGGACAATGAGGTCATCTTTCAAGGGAGGTAAGAAAGAACATGGTAATGTAAAGAGGAGGGGAATAACGGAAAAAGAAGGCTAAACAGGGTATGTAACAGGAGAACAGAGTATAGTAGGAAATACAGGGAGGGATACCTATCACTAAGGACATTCTGATTATCATATGAAAAACTACTGCTGCAGAAGTTCCTAAACACAAACATGTACATATATTAAGACATTTAGCTGAAGTTACCTTACAATGGGGCAGCAGTACCCCTACTAGACATCATAGGCCAAAAAATAAAAACCCAGTGCCAGGAATGGGTTACCTATTTTGGAGTTGTTGGCCAGTGACATCTCATAATATTACAGGCTTTTGTCATTGTTCTCAGTTGCCCTGCATAATTTGATGGTAAGACCATGTTGTTGAACACATCACATACTTGAGTCGTAGAATGTGAACAAATTCAGCTGGTTTGACCTGGAAGCTTCATCCCTACTGACTAGCTTTCATAGTGTTAAAAGATGCCATGAGTGATACTGGAGGAGAAAACTAATCATCAGTCTCACCAAGCTTTGAACCCCACGAACTACAATACCTGGCCTGGCAAGATATATTCACTTGTGTACTGGTGGCAGGAATGTCTTGGGAGTAACCTACCATGTTCTGATGAGATTTGAGGCCCACTCCACAAAATGAAAGCCATATTTAGCATTGTTCTTGGTGCTAAGGACATGTGGCTAGACTGGTCATGGGGAAGTTTACACTATCACTCTGTTAAAGGGATTTGGCTTTAAACAGACTCTTAATGACTTCTTGTTATACCTGTATATTAATACATCTCTCAAACCTCATTAGAGATGCTTTATAGAAGATGTTGATTAACTTAGAAACCCACAGATGGTCAATGTACAGAGAATGAAAGACTGCTGAGTGTTCAGCCCTAAATGGAACATCTATAATACACCTCCTCCTCCTAGGCCCAGGGACCATTGTTGAAGAAAGGGCAAAAAGAGCGTAAGAACCAGTGTGGTGGTTTGAAAGAAAATAGCCCCAAAGGAAGTGGCACTATTAGGAGGTGTGGCTTTGCTTGAGTAGGGGTGGCCTTGTTGGAGGAAGTGTGTCACTATGGAGGCAGGCTTTGATGTCTCATATATGCTCAAGATACCACCCAGTGTCTCAGACCGCTTCCTGTTGCCTGCAAGATGTGGAACTCTCAGCTACCTCTCCAGCACCATGTCCCACTATGATGATAAAGAACTGAACCTCTGAACTGTAAGCAAGCCACCACAATTAAATATTTTCCTTAATGAGAGTTGCCATGGTCATGGTGTCTCTTCACAGCAATAGAAACCCTAAGACAACCAGAGACACTAGATAACTATAAGGAAACAGTGTTTTGTGGATAGTACAGAGTAGTTTCACGTATGTACTCACAGCAGTTGTGACAGTGTGCATAAGACCTCTACAAGCGTAAATCAAATCCTAGCTTAGAGAGGGAAGGTAGTCACAAAGTCTCACTCATGGATGAGGAATTATGGGTAATTGATAACTCCTGGGAAAGGGAGAGTTGGTTTTCTTTAAGACTGTGTCCTCTGGTAGGTGAAACACACTCCAGTGCATGGCCATATACTCAAGAGCATATGGGTATCATAAATTGTATGCAGTGAGGGTTTTGTTTGTTTGTTTATTTTGTAATGAAGACACAAAGTTGGGTGTGTGTAGATAGAGGGGAGTACTGGTTAGAGTCATTTGGGAAGAGGGAAACTCAAATGAGAAAGTATCTATACCAGGTTGGCCTGTGGGAGAACCTGTGGCTATTTTTATTTATTTATTTATTTATTTATTTATTTATTTATTTATTTATTTATTTTGTTTTTTGTTTGTTTGTTTGTTTGTTTGTTTTTGGTTTTTCGAGACAGGGTTTCTCTGTGTAGCTTTGCGCCTTTCCTGGAACTCACTCTGTAGACCAGGCTGGCCTCGAACTCACAGAGATCCGCCTGCCTCTGCCTCCCGAGTGCTGGGATTAAAGGCATGCGCCACCACAGCCCAGCTTATTTATTTAATTGATTAATATTTTATATGGGAGGGCCTAGCTCACTGTTCATGGACAGTGCCATCCCTGAGCCTGGGCTCTCTAAGGAAGCAGACTGAGAAAGCCATGACAAGCAAGCCAGTAAGCAGCACTCCTCCACGGCTTCTGATTTAGTTCCTGCCTCCAGGTTCCTGCCCTGTCTGAGTTCCTGACCTAACTTCCCTCCATGATGGACTGTTACCTAGCAGTGTAAACTGAAATAAACCCTTTCCCACCAAGTTGTTCTTTGTCATAGTGTTTTATCACAACATAGAAATCATAACTAAGACAGAGGCAGGCCTTGAGGAGCTGGGAGAAGGGAGTGACTATGATCAAAGTACAAATGTATGACATTCTCAAAGAATTAATAAAATATATATTAAAAAGAAAGTTGTTATTAAAGAGACCAATGTATATTATCAAATCAATGTTTATTGATTATGCACACCAACTCACATATAACTTGTCTTCTTTGGATTGTTTTTCTATCTTTTTTCATCTTGACACCATGACCATGGCAACTCTTACAAAGGAAAACATTTAATTAGGGCTGGCTTATAGTTGATTTTTAGTCCATTATTGTCATGGTGGGAAGCATGGTAGCATGCAGGCAGACACAATGTTGGAGAGGTAGCTGAGAGTTCTGCAAAACATCTGGATCCACAGGCAGCAGGAAGAGAATACCACTAGACCTAGCTTGAGAGCTTCTGAGACTTCAAAGCCCACACCCCTAGTGACATACTTCCTCCAACAAAGCCACACCTGCTCCAACAAGGCCACACATTCTAATCGTTCCACTCCCTACGGACCAAGTATTTAAATCCATGTGTCTATGGGGGCCATTTCTCCTCAAACCATCACAGAAATGTAATGAAATCAACCTAGGAACACAAGGGTTTCACACTGAAGGATAAAGACTAAGTATCGTCTGCCCTACAATATGCATAAAACAGTTTCAGGATGCAGAGGAGGGTTTTGATTGAGGCTAAGAAAATCTCATAGAACCGTAATCTATTTCTCAGTAGATTTAATGATAGGGTTTTGTGTTAAAAAATTTTTAAATATAATATAAATGGAGATTTAATGGTTTGTGTGTATAAGGATTTCTATTATATAGGTAAATACATGGACTCAGGGGCTAGAGAGAGAACTCAGTAGTTGAGAGTGTCTTGCAATCAAGAAGAACAGAGTTCAGATCCTAAGTAACTTCACCTCCAAGGAATCTAGAACTCTCTTCCAGCCTCTATGCATGCACAGGGACACACATGTGCACACATAGTCATATACTTATGTACACACAAAGATAAGTAAATAAAACAAATCTTTTTGAAAAAAGATCGTTCTCAAGAAAAAACAAAGAACATATATACAACAGTGTGTTATCCTTTGTAGAGAAATCCCGAAAGAACTCAGGCAGATCAAAAGAGGAATCGAGTGCTGCCCAGTCAGTCCTTCTTACCTGAGAGTAGCCATATGAGAAGAAGAAGGCACACACTGAGAGTGGGAAGCTCACTGAATTCTTCATGACTAGAATAACTTTAGGAGATACGGTAATTGTTTATGAGCAAAAGCAAAGAAGAAATTTAGAACAAATGCTGGAGAACCAAGAATGCTTGGAGATTATTTCAGTTTCGGCTAAAGTTAAAATTCTGGCACAGAATATCAGAAGAGATAGGACAGATGTGGGCCACAGAAAAAAATCATTTGCAGTAAACATCCTAGCTGATTAAAAAGAGAGGGGGCGTGGGAGGAGGGAGGATGGGGAATGCACGGCTGATATGTGAAATTAAGTTAATTATAAAATAAAAATATTTTTTAAAAAACTAAAAAAAGAAAGAAAGAAAGAAAGACAGAAAGAAAGAAATAGAATAAAGGGAGTGGTGACCTCAAGGCAAGATCCCACCCAGCTAAGTTTTCAACTTGTGAAAAGAAACTAAAGAAAATCTTAGAGCCCAGTGTGGTGGTGCACACCTTTTTTTTTTTTTTTTTTTTCACTGCTCCAGTCGATGGAAGGGGATTTTATTTGGTCCTGGGGTCACGGGCCAGGTATGGCCCAGCTTTATTTGACCTTCTTCTTGGGGCGCAGGTTGTTGGTATGGCCTCACTGCTTTTTGCGGCAGTTGACCGCACCGGGGTGCAGGCGTGCATAGCACTTGCGGCAGATCATCTTGTCAGAGTTGTACTTCTGGGAGAGCTGACTAAGGGACACGGCTCGATGATGCCACCACGCAGGCGCAGCACCAGGTGCAAGGTGGACTCTTTCTGGATGTTGTAGTCCGACAGGGTGCGGCCATCCTCCAGCTGCTTGCCGGCAAATATCAGCCTCTGCTGGTCTGGTGGGATGCTTTCCTTATCTTGGATCTTGGCCTTGACATTCTCGATGGTGTCGCTGGGCTCGACCTCAAGAGTGATGGTCTGCCCGTTAGGGTCTTCACAAAGATCTGCATGTTGGCGTCTGCTCCACCGCCTCGTTGAAGAGAAAGAGCGGTGGTACACACCTTTAATCCCAACACTTGGAAGGCAGAGGCTGGTGGATCTCTGAGTTTGAGGCCAGCCTGGTTTAAAAAGCAAATTCAAGAACAGCCAAGCTTAGGCGGTGAAGGTAACAAAAACAGAATGCTGATGAAGATGTAATTAAATGAGGGGACCATATTCCAGTCCCAGCAAGCAGCAGAAATTGGCAGCTTTGGGCACCTGGTTCTGGATCTAAGGATAGAAGAAAGGGTCTACGGAATTTATCTCTGTGCCTAAGAAAAACAGCTGAGGCCAGGCATGTGTCAGGGGTGTCGCTGAATGGAAGACTAGAGACTGTGTGAAGCTGTGAAGTTGAAGCCTGAATTGCCTTGGAGAACCCAAGCTGTTAGAGATGTCAGAGTTGTGGGATACCTGTTGAGAAAAGCTGCTAACAGGGAGTGGAAACAGCCCAAGAGAAAGAAGTGTGTTGCAGTCAACAAAGCTGAAAGGAGCTGGAGATCTGAAGAGAATTTTGACATCAGACTTTCAGATGTAGAGTTTGGAGTTTGCCAAGCTGGTTTCTGATCTTGCTTTGATCCAGTATTTCCTCATTATGCTCCCTTCCCTATGCTTTGGAATGGTATTGTATATCCTGTGCCATTATATGTTGGAAGTATGTGATCTAGTTTTTTTTTTTATTTTGATTTTATAGGGGAATTACAGTTAATAGATTGCATTAATCTCCAAAGAGACTTTAAACTTCAGACTTTTAAACATTGTTGAGACTGTGATAGACTACTGCTGTGGGATGTTCTGTATGGCAAATGTGTTGCTAATTAGTCAATAAACACTGATTGGCCATTGGCTAGGCAGGAAGTGTAGGCGGGACAAGGAGGAGAATAAAGCTGGGAAGTGGAAGGCTGAGTCAGAGAGACGCTGCCAGCCGCCACGATGACAAACAGCATGGGAAGATACCGGTAAGCCACGAGCCATGTGGCAAGGTATAGATTAATAGAAATGGGTTAATTCGTGATAGAAGAAGTAGATGACAAGAAGCCTGCCACGGCCATACAGTTTGTAAGCAATATAAGTCTCTGTGTTTACTTGGTCGGGTCTGAGTGGCTGTGGGACTGGCGGGTGACAGAGATTTGCCCTGACTGTGGGCCAGGCAGGAAAACTCTAGCTACAAATGGCATCCAACGTGGTGGCAAGAGTTTCCACCTAAAAACTGAGAAAAAAAAGATTCTAAAACGGAGCAAAAACAGTTCCTAATTGTCTCTCTCAAATGAGCGGCAGCTGCCGGTTTGAGCTGCTTGTGGGTTCCTGGCACTCGTGCTAGACCTGCTATATGGTGGGAATGAGGCCTCTGCAAGTGGCACATTAAGCTGTGTGGTGGATTTAGCCTTTGCAGGTACAAAACAAAAAAAGAGGTTTCTGGACTACACGCTGCTTGGCTAAAAGCATAGACCCACGATAGCTCCCAGAGCTGGTGGAAAACGTAGCCATGTTGGGAAGCTGAGGTGGGCAGAGCCAGCAGCCACAGCTGCTGCAGTTTAAAGCAATAGATTCACAATAAGACAGATTCAGATGTAATAGTTTAAAATGTGTGTAAAAATGTACGTAGGCTTGAAAGAGAAAGAAAAAGGAATATATACAGTTATATAAAGAAATAAATAGTTTTTAAAAATAAAGTCTTTAAAGAGACAGTAAAGGTAGTATAAAAAATAAGCCACGTAAAAATGGATATTACACAGAGAATCTGGATTGTGTTGTCTTTGGGATTTTTAACTGCAGAAAAACATTTGATCATAAAAGATGTTGAGTTATGCCAAAATGTATATTTTAAAGATACCTTGACTTCAAAATTTGGATATAAGGATATGTTGCTTTGGAAAAGAGTCTCTTTTGTTCCCACAGAAAGCCAGAGGCTATGGATTTGTTCAAGATTAAGATACATCAGGTTTGACCAGCCAAGACCCCCTGAAAGGTCTCCGATGACACCATGGCCAAGATGATCCAACATCCAGAATGGTTTGAAGGCATCTGGTTCAGACGATACACCCTCATGACTAGTCCATAATCCTAAAATTTTCTTTGTATCCCCATAAGATACAGCGCCCCCCTCCAGCAGGAAGTAGTAAGAGAAGCTACGCCCAAATTCCCAAATTATATGTAATTTTACTTTGTTAAGGTTAAAACCTTTCTTTTTGAAAAAAAAAAAAAAAGGGAAGTGCTGTGGGATGTTCTGTATGGCAAATGTGTTGCTAATTAGTCAATAAACACTGATTGGCCATTGGCTAGGCAGGAAGTGTAGGCGGGACAAGGAGGAGAATAAAGCTGGGAAGTGGAAGGCTGAGTCAGAGAGACGCTGCCAGCCGCCACGATGACAAACAGCATGGGAAGATACCGGTAAGCCACGAGCCATGTGGCAAGGTATAGATTAATAGAAATGGGTTAATTCGTGATAGAAGAAGTAGATGACAAGAAGCCTGCCACGGCCATACAGTTTGTAAGCAATATAAGTCTCTGTGTTTACTTGGTCGGGTCTGAGTGGCTGTGGGACTGGCGGGTGACAGAGATTTGCCCTGACTGTAGGCCAGGCAGGAAAACTCTAGCTACAAACTACGGAGAGTTTTGAAGTTAGACTGAATGCATTTTTGCATTATAATATTGTTACAAGCTTATGGAGGCCAGGGAATGGAATGTGATAGTTTGAATATAGTTGGCCCCATAATCCCAAAGGGAGTGGGACTATTAGGAGATGTGGACTTATGGAGTAGGCGTGGTCTTGTTGAAGGAAGTATGTCACTGTGGAGGTGGGCTTTGAGGTCTCATATACGCTCAAGATACCTCCCAGTGTCTCAGTCTACTTCCTGTTGCCTGAAAGATGTAGGACTCTCAGCTACCTCTCCAGCATCATGTCTGCCTGTACACCACCATATTCTACCATGATGATAATGGACTGAACCCCTGAAACTGTAAGTTGCCACCTCAATTAAATGTTTTCCTTTATAAGAAAAATAAATAAATTAATTAAATTAAATAAAAAAATAAAAAGAGAGAGAGAGAATATTTGACAACAATATTTTTCTAAGTCTCTACCTGGGGTTAAAAGTCTAAACTGCTCCTTCTCTGTAGAAGCATTAATTATATGTGTTTGAGTATATACATAATCATACTCATTAAAAATACTTCCCTTTATTATATAGTCAGGACCCATATTCTAATTCAGGACTTTAGAAAGAAACTGAAAAAAAACCCTGAGAATGAAACTTACTGATAATTTCAGTATCCACAGGAGTCGATGCTAAGCCCCTTGTCCCTTTCCTGAAATCAAAGGCCTTTGGAAAGATTCTTCTGTGGACTTACTCCTTCTTTACTTTGCTTCCCTTAAAGCAAATGGGATTTGCTGATGTTTGGAAGGATCTTCTCTTTACGCTGAGCCTGATACAATGCTGCAGTTTTAAATAATCAGTTTCCAATTTCAAATGATGCTACATTACATCTTCATGCCTTGGATAACTTAAATATTTAGTATGTACTCAGTGTATGACGAATTATAACTTCATATTTAGTTTGCATAGTTTCTGATATATTTTCACTAGCTAGAACTTAAAGTTATTATAGTAACTTTATTCAACTTGTTTTGTGAGCTGGGGAGATGGCTTACTGGGTAAAGCATTTGCTGTGCAAGCATGCAGACCTGAGTTCTAATCCCCAGAACCCACACAGAAGCCTGATGTGATAGTCTTCATTTGCAATCTCAGTGCTCCCACAGGCAGAATAGGAATTGAGACAAAAGCATTCCCCAGAGCTCACAGGCCAGCTAGCTTGCTGTATGTACGGTGAAAGACCATGAGAGACCCTGATTTCAAACAAAGTGGAAGATGAAGACCACACTATAGACCAGCCTATGAATTCCACACTTGTGCTGTCGCAAGAGCACGCCTGCACATTCATGTAAATGTGCTCTCTCTCTCTCTCTCTCTCTCTCTCTCTCTCTCTCTGTCTCTCTCTCTCTCTTTATAAAAAGCCCTTTTGATTTTCAGAGGAAATCAAGGTATTCAGAATAAGAAACACCATGCTAAAGATAGGCTTACATGTAGCTGAAAGTTTTCCTGTGCTTGCCTGGCATCAAGGTCCCACAGCTACTTATAAAATCCCTGTGTCAGGCCTGGTCCTGCAACCGCTCAGACCCAAGTAAACACACAGAGGCTTATATTACTTACAAATGATATGGCCTAATGGCTCAGGCTTCCCACTAGTTAGTTCTTATATCTTAAATTAACCCATTTCTATAAATCTATACTTTGCCACGTGGCTTGTGGCTTACCAGTACTTTCACATCTTGCTTCTCATGGCAGCGGCTGGCAGTGTCTCCTCTGCCTCTCCTTTCTCTTCCTGTCTATCTGTTTGGATTTCCTGCCTGCCTCTAAGCTGCCTTGCCATAGGCCAAACTTCTTTATTTATCAACCAATCAGAGCAACACATATTCACAGCATACAGAAAGACATTCCCATCACTTCCATAAACTATGAAACTTGTATCAAAGTTAAAAATGTGTAGGCCACAAAGTCATGGTCAGTCCAGTACTCCTTTGTTTTAATTTCAAAGAAAGACAGGTAGAAATTTGGAGTAAGAGCCAATTAATTCATGGCTGAAGAAGAAGATGCATTGCCTGCCTGGACTTCTAATAGAGCTGCATAATAAGAGGAACGGTGGGGTATTTGAGGTCTATCCCTTGAAAATTTAAAACAATAGTGAAGAAAGATAAATTATGATTAGTGTTAAAAGTATTTTTCCATAAGTATAATGAAAAGCTAGTGAAAATTCTCCAAAATCACACTAAATCTACCTGAGGATGGAGAGAAAGCTCAGTGCTCATGAGTTCTTGCTGCTGTTCCAAAGGACCAGTTTGGGTCCTCATAATCACCTGTAACTCCACCCTTAGGGATACAACGCCCTCTTCTGGCCTTCAAGGGTACCCATACATGTGGAATACACTCACGCAGACACACACACAAATGAATCTTTTTAAAAAAAATGAGTATTTGGATATGTGGTTTTAATAAGTAAACTTTAAAACTATATTGAGTGTTTTCTAATCCATTTCATTCTAATATTCCTCAGCAATACCTTATTTTTCAGCCAACTTTTCTTAAGAGTCTGATACCAAGTCTGTGATAGGTGTAATTCAAAGATAAATTATGAGACCTTTGTCCCCGTAAAAGAAAGAAAAAGAAACATGTTTAATTAGAGATATTTTATAATTATGAGCTATACTTCTAAAATTATTTTGGTCTCAGCACTCATTTACACTTAAAAATAATTGAGGGTCCCAAAGAATGTTTGTTAGTATAGTGTATAGCATCAGTATATGTATTAGAATATTAGTATATTAGAATCAAAACAGAAAATTTAAAGACAATCATACAATAATAATGCATTCTTTAATGAGATGAGAGTCTTATCCCAAGTAATGTAACTTCTATAAACTTTGGAGAAAATGAGAATGGAAAAGACAAATAAAGTCTTTTAATTATAGAGAAAATATTCTTGACTTCGTAAAATATGAGATGCTGTTATAGGTTCTCATTTCTGTTAATCAATAAAAGAAATGCAGTACATGTGCATTTAAAAGTCCTCGGGTATATTGGAGAGATGATTTAAATGTTCTAATACTATATTGCTAATTGTGCTATGTTGCTAATACTGTTCTCCAACTGAGTCTAATTTATAAACACGAACTAGTGCTATCATTTTGCTGAGTAGACCATTTCACAAATGAAACCCTCCTCTGCCACCTGGTGGCAGTGTAGTGTAATTAAGGAATGGGTATTAGGGAATGAGACATACAAATATGTTATAGTTTGACTATAGATTTAGAATATTAAACTGCAGATTGCTTTTGGTAGAATGGCCGGTTTTACTATATATTAATTCTACTGATTCACCAACATGGGAATCTTTTCATTGTCTGATATCTTCTCCAATTTCTTTCTTCAATCTCTAAAATTTTTATCATACAAGTCTGTCTTCGACAGTGTTCTATTGCTGTGAAGAGACACCATGACATAGCAGCTCTTATAAAGGAAAGAATTTAATTGGGGCTTGCTTACAGTTTAGAGATCTTGTCCATTCTCATCATGGCAGGGAGCATGACTGCACACAGGCAGATATGGTAGCTGAGAGTTCTACATCAAGACCAGATGACAGCAGGAAGAGACACTGGGCCTGGCTTGAGCTTTTGAAACCCCAAAACACACCCCAGTGACACTTCATCCTACAAGGCCACACCTACTCCAGCAAGGCCACACCTACTCTAGCAAGGCCACACCTCCTAATCCCTCTCAAGTATTGCCACTCCCTAATGACCAAGTATGCAAAGTGTGTGAGCCAAGGGAGCCATTCCTATTCAAACCACCGCAAAGCCTTTCACTTGCCTGGTTAGAGTCACCCCAAGATATTTCTAGGCTATTGTAAAAGGTGGTGTTTCCTTGATTTCTTTCTCCATCTGTCATCTCCATCTAGAAATGCTACTGATTTTTGTGTTAATTTTGTGTCCTGCTACTTTGCTGAAATTGTTTATCTGTTGTACAAGTTTCCTGGTGGAGTTTTTAGGATCGTTTATGTGTACCCTCATATCATCTGCAAATAAAGATGCTTTGACTTCTTCCCACTTGTAACCCCTCGATGTCTTTCAGTTGTCTGATTGCTCCAGCTAAGACTTTAAGCACTATATTGAATAGATATGAAGAGAGTGGACAACATTTGTCTTGTTGCTATAAATTGCCTTTATTATGTCGAGGTATGCCCCTGTATCCCTAGTCTCTCCAGGACTTTTATCATGAAGCGGAGTTGGATTTTGTCAAAAGCCTTTTCTGCAGCTAAGGAGATGTTCATGTGGTTTTTGTCTTTCAGCCTGTTTATGTAGTGGATTACATTCCTCCATTTCTGTATGTAAACCATTCCTACATCTCTGGGATTTGAGCAAGGTGGATGATCTTTTTGATATATTATTTTTTGCAAGTATTTTAAGAATTCTTGCTTCTGTGTTCCTAAAGGAAAATGGTCTGGAATTCTCATTCTTTGTTGTGTCTTTATCTGGTAATTTTAGTATCAGGGTAATTGTGGCCTCATAAAAAAAATGGGCAATGTTCCTTCTGTTTCTGTTTTGTACAATAATTTGAGGAATATTTGGTGTTAGTTCTGTTTTGAAAATCTGGTAGCATTCTGTGCTGAATCCTTGGCCATCACTTGGTGGCCCTAAGACACAATAGGCTACTGAACAGGCCTGCCCAGGGCTGCAATGTGGCAGTATTGGGACACAACAGGCATGTGACAGGTATGCCCACACTGCTACATGATGGTACTAGGATTGGCAGGCATGGGACAGGCTTGTCCAGGCCACCACATTGTGGCATGGAAATATGGCAGGTATATGAACAGGTGTGTCCAGACCTCTACATAGCAATGCTGGGACTGGCAGGTGTGGGGACAGGCACACCCCTGCTGCCATGTTGCAGCCTTGGGACAGAGCATGCATGGGAGCAGGTGGGCCTAGTTTTCTATGTGGATGGGCTGGAAAATGGCAGGGATGCCCAGGCAACCAAATCATGCCACTGGACTGGGCAAACATATCAATAGGTGTTGCTAGACCACCATGTGGATGGCTGGAATGCAGCAAGTATGCAAAGATGTGTGTCCAGGCCTCCAGATGGAGGCCCTGGCACAAAGCAGGCATGGGAACAAGTTAGCCCATCTACCATGGCGTAGACCCAGAATGCTAACCACACACGAACAAGAGAGTCTGTGCTGCCACATGGCTGTGCTGGGATCCGGAACATGGGCAAAAAGATGAGCTCATAGGGTGGGGTTGGGACCCAGCATGCATGTGAATAGGCATGCCTTCACCACCAAGTTGTAGTGCTAAAACACGCAGGTGTGGAAACAGGCCATCATGTATAGCCACAGGGTGGCACTAGGACTCAGCAGGCATGCAAACATGCACGCCCATGCTGCCATGTGGTGGTGCTGGGACATAACAGGCCTGCAAATGGGTGTACCCACACCACATGTGGCAGCTCTGGTCCTTGGCACTGGTGCCCAGGCAACCACATAGTGCTAGGAGTTGGCAGGCTTAAGAGCAGGAGTGTCCAGGCCACTTTTTGGCAGCACCAGGACAAAGCAGGTGTGTGAACAGGCATGCCCAGGCCAGTATTTTGTGGCACTGGGACACGGCTCTTGTGAGAAAGGGCAAGCCTGTGCCACCATGTGGTAATGCTGGGACACAGCACATTTGTGAACCCGTGAGCCCCAGGCTGCAACCTGTTGGGACAGGCTCATAGCACATGTGTGAAGCATGACAGGCAAAAAAAAAAAAAAATGTAGTGGTGCTGGGACATGGCGCATGTGCAAACAGGCCTGCCTGCTGTCACTTGGCACCCCCAGGGCACACCAAGGGAACAGGCCTGCTCAGGCTGTGACCTAGCAGCTTTGAGACACGGTAAGCATGCCAGAGGTGTGCCTGAGCTGCTACATGGCTGCACTGTGACGTTGCAGGTATTTGACCGGCTTGCCCAGGCTACCACATGGTAGCAAAAGAACATGTCAGGCACGCAAGCCTAGGCCATCACATGGCAGCGTGTAAACAGGCAAGCTGAGCCACCACGTGGGGGCACTGCGACACAACTCGCCTCCTAATAGGGGAACCCACTGCCCCATGCTGGGGCCCTGGAAAAATAGCTGTTACGTGAACAGGAAAGCCAGTGTTGCAACATGGCAGAGCGGGGACTTGGCTTGCAAACAGCTGGGTGAACCCAGACTTCCAGAGCACAGTGCTGGGTCACTGCAAGCATGTGAACAAAGGTGTGTGTGCAAACACATGCACACGGTGGGGGTGGGACATGGCAGGAGCGTGACATGGTAGCATCAGAACATGGCAGCCATGTGACAGGCATGCCCAGGCAGCCATTATTAAAGCACTGGACATTGGCGGGCCAGCAAACAGGTGTGCCAAGACCACCCCATGGAGGCACTGGGACACAGCTGGAGTATAACAAGTGAGCACACCTCCCACATGGCAACACTAAAACATGGATGTCACGTGACCAGGACAGCCAGTGCTACCACATGGCAGTCCTGAGACTTGGCTTCCATGAGAACAGGAAGCCCAGGACACCACACAGCAGTGCTGGAGCATGGCGCACATTTGACCTCCAGTGGCTCTTCTGCCACCAGGTGGTACTGGGACATGGCAGATCTGCAAACAAGGGATCCTGCACCCAAACACAGTGGCCCTGGAAAATAGCATACACGCCAATAGGCACGCTCAGGCCTCCAAGAGGTTGCATGAGAAGAGGCATGCCTAGACCATCATTTGATGGTCCTAGGACACAGCAGGCATCCAAACAGGTTACCTAGGCCACAGTGTGCCAGCATTGGGACACAGCAGTCATGCAACATGCTTGCCCAGACTATCAACTGGTGGCAGAGTACCACAGCAGACATGCAGACATATTCCCAGGTCATGAAATGGTAATGCTAGTACATGACAGACTTGTGACCAGGCATCTCCACACAATCAAGTTGTGGCACAAGGATATGGCAGGTCTGAGTATAGACATACCCAGCCTCCACACCACACCACACCACACCACACCACACCACACCACACCACACACACACACACACACACACACACACACACACACACACACACGCTGGTCCTGGGACTGGGATTCAGCATGTATGCAAACAAGTGAGCCTAGGCCACCGTGTGGCAGCATAAGGACACAGAATGCATGTGAACAGGTGTGCCCCAGCAGCCTAGTGGTAGCCCTGGAACACAGCAGATGTTCAAACATGCCTGCCCAGGTCACCACATGGTGGCTTTGAGACATGGCAAGTGTGTGAACAGACATGTACAGACCACCAGATGGCAGCATTGGCACACAGCAAACCTGTGAGCAGAAATGCCCAGGCCACCACATGGAGACACTGGGACTTGGAAAGAGTGTCAATAGGCGAGCTTGACACCCACCTGGAGACGCGGAGACACAATTTGCAGGTGAACCCCCTCCCCCACTTTGCAGCCCGGGAACATGGCTGCTGGGTGCACAGCGACACGGTGGAGCCACATGTGAGTGGGCTCACCCAGACTTCTACAGGACAGGGCCGTCACTCCGAAGGCTGGTGCACAAAGGTGCCTGTGCCAACACATGTGTTGCTGGAACACTGCAGGCATGGGAAAAGGCACACTCATGTGGACATGGGGTGGCGCTGGGAAGTGGTGTGTGTTCCAACAGGTGAGCCTAGGCTGACAATAGGCAGTTTGGGGACACAGCGTGAGTGAGGACAGGAGTGACTATGCCATTACTTGGTGAGTCTGTGACATGGCAGGTGTGCAAAAGTCTATTCTCGCAATGTCATGTGGTTGCCCGGGGATATGATATGTGTACAGACAGGCTGGTCGAGGCCACTGTGTGGAAGTGTGTGAACAGGTGTGCCTAGGCTGCCATGTCATAGCACCAGGTATGCACAGGGCACCACATGGCAGGCACCAGGACACAGAATGCATGCAAGCAGATGTGCACAGGCCATCACATGGTGGCACCATTGAACACGGCAAGCGTGCAAACAGGCATACACAGGATACTACATGGCAGCCCTGGAACACGGCAGGTGTGGGAACAGGCATGCCCAGGCCACCAAGTTGCAGCACAAGGACATGGTAGGTGTGAGAACAAGAGTGCCCAAACTACCACATGGCTAGAACACATTTGTTGTGTGACAGGAGAAGCCACGCTACCACACAGTGGTACTGAGAATCGGGGTGCTAACTCTGGTCATGCCTGGTTATCACAAGGAATAATTTCATCACTAGCCAAGGTGCATTGGATTGTCTGGAAAGTCTAAGACTCTTTTGTTTCCTGAAAGGAATTCAAACTGAGGATAAACAATTTATTTGAAGTGAAATAGATTATGTAGGCCTAGAAATTATCCTGCATAACTGCAGGGCTAATTATCACCCTCAAAGACTGGATTAATATGCCTTTGTGACTGACCTGACTCAAGCCTTTGAAGATGTTATCATCTAGATTGGAAAAGACCAACATATCAACTCATCAGAAAATAGGCACAGTGAAGTCAAATGCTTCTACACCCTCTCCTCATGGTAGAAACAGGCGACAGTCAATAAACAGGAGTCTTCTTTCCACATGTTTAACAGTAAGATCCATAGTCCAAATCTGATTGATTGATGATTGATTGATTGATTGATTATGTGTTGTGAATGCTGTGTGGACATACTCACGCCACTGTGTGTAAAATCAAGGACAACTGTCAGGAGACAGTTTTCTCCTTCTACCACATGGGTTCTGGGGGTTGAACTCAGGTTATCAGGCGTGGTAGCAGGTATCTTTAGCTGATGAGCCATCTTTTGCTGGCTCCATATTTGTAGTGTCCAACATCTAACTGTGGGCCGGGGCATGGCTCAGGGGGTAAAGGTGCTTGTTGCCTAAGGACCCGAGTTCGGTCTCTGGTACCAGCACAGTGGAAGGAGAGAACCAGCTCCCACAGCGGTCCTTCAATCTCCACAGGGGTGCCGTGGTATGCAACCCCACACCCCCCACAAAAAAATAGAAAAACTTAAAAGCCTAACTGTGTGGTTTTAAACAAGAGGTGTCATCATCTAAAACGATTTCTCTACTTCATAACTTAATTTCCTAAGATGTGGGATAATGTCTTCCCTATTTCTTGAAAGTCTTGGCTATGTATTTTCATGGATGGTTTTAATCTTACGGACTTCTTCTAACCTATCCAAAACTTGTTAAAGCACCTGCCGTATTAGAATACACGAAATGTTCTTATACACTGTATTATTTATCTGTGCGTATAAATATTTAGGAAGGGAACAGCCGGAATAGATAAGTGCAAGGCTTGCAGGGACGTGCCTGTAATCTCAGTGTGTAGGAGGCAGAGGTCATCCTGACCTACATAACCGGCCACTATCTCAAAAATGACATTTCATGTTAAAAGCTTGGAGGTCGCTGTTGGATGCCTTCCTCTGTACCTTAAGTCCGCTGTCTTTTGTGTATTGGTCAATGTACAATTAACAATAAATCCATTCACTCGTGTTGGTTTATTGCTCGGAGTGTTGAATAGTTTTAAACTTTCCAAATTCTGTTTATTGATTGCTTTTGTGAAGACATCTTACTAGATAGCCCAGGCTGGCCTTGAACTTGCTGCCTAGCCTGAACTGGTCTCCAGTTTGTAATCTTCCTCCCTCATGTCCTGGGTGCTGGCAGTACAGTCGGTTTGTTCGTTTAAGAAGCATTTCACTGAACCTGGATTTCTGAACAAGTTTTAAATGGTAATCAGCTGACACCATTTCCATGCGAACTGTCAAAAACCTCAAGTTGGAGAGCATTTATTCATGTCAGAAATCGCTGATTGGAATTGTACATGCCTACAGTTTTTCCACTTGGGAGGCTTAGTCAGCAAGGCTGTGAGTCCAAGGCTGGGGTACATGGTGTGTTTGTCAAGGGTAATCTACACAATTTTCTGTGTATTACACAAATCTAAAAAAAATTGGCTCTTATCCATTTTTCTTATTTTGCAAAAAGAGTGAACAGCTAATAATATTTCACAGTGGTTATTTTAAGATTTCCTTTTGAACATTTTATTTTTGTTCATGTGTAAGCTTGTGTGCCTGCTTGTCTGCATGTAAACCATGTGCTTGCCATACGTGTGGAGGCCGGAAGAGGATTTTGGACCCCCTGGAACTGGAGTCTCAGGTGGCTGTGAGCCATCCACTGCAGTGCTAAGAATGAAAGCCAGGTCTCCCACAAAAGCAGCAAGTGCTATAAGCACTGAGCCATCTCTCCAGCCGCTAAGACTTCCTTTTCATCTTCTTTAATCCTGTTTCTTCATACTTTGAAAGCAAACAAGAATGGGATAATAATTGGCATATATAATAAAAGAAATTGGAAAATCAATCCTAGAAGTATGACTAACTGTATCTGTAGTCAACCTCAAGGATTCACAGAAAGTAAATTTTCTCATTGAGAATATTTGCTATTCATTCAGTAAATACTGGTTGAATGCTTACTATACATCAGAAAAGTTCTGTCCTCAAAATATATAGACAGCTGGTCCTGGTGGGTCACACCCTTAGTCCCAGCACCCAGGAGGCAGAGGCAGGCAGATCTCTGTGAATTCAAGCCCATCCTGATCTACATAGGGTAGTGGTTCTCAATCTGTGGGTTGTGGCCCCTTTAGGGTCACATATCAGATATCCTGAATGTCAGATGGTTTTGTTATAATTCATAACAGTAGCAAAATTACAGTTACGAAGTAGCAATGAAAATAATTTTATGGTTAGGGGGTCACCGCAACACGAGGAACTGTATTGAAGGGTCACAGCATTAGGAAAGTTGAGAACCACTGACATAGGGATCCAAGCCAGCCAAGGCTACATAGTGGGACACACACACACACACACACACACACCCCGAGGCAATGTCTGAATTATCTACTTTTACAGAGGACAACACCCAAAGCAATGATGTTAGGAAGGACACAAAGCATTGACGTCAGGGAAGGAAAGGAGGAAAGGAGTTTCACTGAGCGCGCATTACTCGTCATTTCAAAGTAAGCCTATACGGATCGTAAAAGTCCACCAGATGAAAGGCAAAGGTACGAGAGTACTCTGGCCATCAAGGAATATGTGCAGTTGGGTAGCTCCAAGGTGGAGGGAACAGCACCACAGGCTGTGAAGTCCTTTAGAGGCCAAATCAAGAAGGTAAAATCCTGCTGCCCAAGCGTGAGTTCCTGAGTTTCGATTCTCCGGCACCCACCTAAAAGCCAGGCATGTCAGCATGCACTGCTGGGTGGATGGCAGACAGACAGAGCTCCAGAGTTTGCTAGCCAGCCTGGCTGGACTAATTGGTGAGCTCCAGGTTCAGTGAGAGACCCTGTCTCAAAAATTTAGGTGGAGGGTAGGGAATTGAAGAGATGAGATGGTGCAGTGTTTAAGAACACTGACACTCTTCCAGAGTACTCGGGTTTAAGTCCCAGCACCCATGTGGTAGCTTACAACCATCTGGAATTTTTAGAGAATTGGACCTCCCTCTTCTAGCCTCCGAGGGCACCAGGGATGCACATGGTGCACAGACATGCATGCATACAAAACACTCATACACATAAATTAATTAAAAAGATAAGGTAGGGAGTAATGGGGAAGTCACATGATGTCAACCTCTGGACTCAATATCAGCACACACACGTTCACACAGGCATACATGTGCACACACATGCTCACACAGGCACACACACACACACACAAGAAAAATCACAATTCTATGATTTGTCTTTTTATTAAAAGCATTGCCTTAGGGGACTGGAGAGACGCCTCAGCAGTCAGGACACTTGCTGCTCTCGCAGAGGATTAAATTGTTTTGTTTCCAGCAGCCACATGGCAGCTCACAACTCACAGCTAGGCTGTAATTCCAGTTCCAGGGGGATCTGACGCCCCCTTCTGGCCTTGACAGACAGCAGGCACATACATGGTAAACAGACTACATATAGGCAAAACACCTATATACATTATATATGTGTACATAATTTATCTTGTGTGGTAGAGTGCATCATACTCCCAGAATTCATGAGGTTGGGGTGGAAAGATTCTGAGTTCTGAACCAGCCTGTACTATATAGCAAAACTCCATCTAAAGCACAGACCCCTAAAACCTCCAAGCAAGCCAAACAAACCCTCAAAGCTATCTTAAGAATTCCCTATAACTAACAGGATCACTATGGGAGACTTAGACCTCTACCTCCCAAAGAACACATGAAATATTTACAGTGATCCCCAGAAATTGCCCAGTTTAGAGATTGAAGAACCCCAGGATTATTGTCAAAAGAAACATATTTCTAGGGCATGGGTTCCTGGGAGTGCCAGGTTGGCTTTGTGAACATAATCAAGTGTATGGTATCGTATAATTTGTGGTATTTCTTTCTTCTGGATACATCAGACAAAAACAGAATGCTAAGAGAAGGAATAAACAGAATTTTTAATTTACATGCATTAAATTTATTTATTTTTCACTATATGTATGTGTGCCTGTGTCTGTGTCTGTGTCTGGGTGTGGGTTTCTGTGTGTGAGTGGAGGTGCCTGTGGAGGTCAGAAAGCTACTGGACCACAGGGAGTTACAGGTGGTTGTGAGCTGCCTGATGGGAGCATGGGAATCGAACTCAGGTCCTCTGTAAGAGCAGCGAGCGCTCTTAACTGCTGAGCCAACACTTCAGGCCCCATAAACAGTTTTTTTTTGGGGGGGGGGAGTTGTTTTTTTTTTCCCCTTCAGGTTGCATGTTTGCCTACAAAGAAAGTCTTGGCTGCCAGTTTTGCTGAGATACAGAGGGGTACCAATAAAGAGACACTTCTGCAGTGGACTCCAGATCAGTGATCTCAGGGATGCGGTTCAAGTCGACCTAGCTGGCGACGAAGTTTCCCAGAAATCTTGGACCGATCATCTAGCAGCATTTGCTCGGTCATGAGCAGCAGTGAGGTCGGTTCTGAGCAGGTGGTGTGTCACCTTGAAGCAGGCTTGGCAGATTCCTACGATGCCAGAACACGGGAAGTTTCCAGGAGTGGCAGGACGTCCGGCTGTTGTTATTCTTGGCCCTGCCCAGTGCAAGCAGAGAAAAAGCAGCTTGCTTATTAGGGGTATAAATAAAGGCTTAATTACCTCTAGTTGTGATCTGGTGGCCAAAGACATTCATTAGGCGTCTGATGTCCTGAGCCGGCAACTGAGACCCTTAGTAGCTTCCTGTCATACCCAAGCTGAGGGTGGGGTGCTTTGGTTCACCGAGTACGATTTCTAAACAGAACTTCCCCAGAACTTCCCCGGCCCAGCTTGAAGAGAACTGCTCTTCTTTTTGACTCTTTTCAGGGAGATTCAAGGGATGATGTGTATTGCATGAGAGTTGTATGCATTTGTGTTTGTGTGGGTAAATGCCACTGAGAAACGTGTGTGCTCTTAATGTTGAATCACAACACACTATAGAATTAGAAATTCTGACTTCCTAGGCCCAGGGGAGGGCCTGGGTACTGTTAGGGCTTGTTACTGTTATTTTGTAATTGCAAACTCTTTTAAATAAACAAAGCATGTACCTTGTGAGAAAATTAAAGAGTACAAGAGAGAACAGTGAGCAGGAAGATCTTCTCAATCTCTTCGCTCCTCTAGTCTCCTTTCATGCGAGTTCATCACAAGCATTCTGTAGTCTGGGCTTAAAAGGCCCCATTTTGGTCTTTTTTCTTTTTCTCTTTTTCTTACTTCCTTTATTTATTTATTTCTTTATTTATCTATTGAATTCTTGGAGCTTTTGAGACAGGGTCTCACTCTTGCAGTCCAGGCTGGGCTCGAACTCACTATGTACAGTAGGCTGTCTCTGAACCAAGGGCGACCATGCTACTTTGGCTTCCCAAGGGCTGGGATTACAGGTATGAGCCACCACACGGTGCTCCTTCCTCTTTCAGATGGAAGCGAAAGCACCCTCTGCCTATTTTTCTGAACCTTGTCAGGGTTTTTTGATTTTTTAAAGAGTTCTCTAAGAGATGCCCGAGCAACTCTTTATTAAGAGTCACTAATAAAGACACCCCCCCTTTCAGTGCCTGGGAAAAGCACTACAGACACGTCTATTAAAAATATTTTATAAGCCAGGCTTGTTGGTGCATGTTGGTAATTCTGCTACTTGGGAGGTAGGCACAGGATAATCAGGAGTTTAAGGTCCTTTGACTACACCGTGGGTGTGAGGCAGCCCGAGTTACAAGAAACCCTTTCTCAAACAACAGGTAGCCAAGCATCGTTTACAGACAACTGCAATGATGCATGAACTCTCTGAAATCCACGGTGTAGGTAAGTCTACTCAAAAGTCCTTGACCTTGGTGTTTAAAGCATGGATATTGGATGTTTCCAGATAAAATACGGGATTCTCTATTAAATTTGAATTTCAGATAATAAGATGATGTTTTAGTCTAGTCACGAGCCACATGGCAGTGTTGCAGGTGATGAGAAGTTGTGTGTACGATGGTGGCCCCATATGATTTCAGCTAGTAAAATCGCTGTCTTAATTCGGACAAATGCACTTCGATGCAACCGCCCAATGAGGTATTTCTCAGGATGTGTCCCCGTCATTAATTGATACATAATTGTGTAAGTCCATTCTATGAGATACTTTCAGTTTCTGAACCTGGAATTTGAGTGGTAGTTCTGTATTCTTAGCTGCTAAGTTTTGAGAATCTTACAGAAGACATTTATTCATGGGGAGTTATTCCACCCAATATTCCCTAGAATGCCTTGTATTAGAGATGACCTAGGTGACCTATATAATGACAAACTCCCTCCGAAATGTCTAAGACTTGAGTTACATTTGTTTTGAAATGGGAATTAGAATCTTGGCTAAAAAGGGCCTGAGATATAATTCAGTGGCAGAATGCTTGCCTGAAGTGTGCAAGGTCCTAGGTTTGAGCCCCAGCCAAAACCCTTAGTTGAGTTTGAACTAGAGGGTACACAAATTGTAGATGAGGAGAGATACCTTCACCTACATTCTCTCTCATCCCAACCAGGGCAGTTGTCTAGGACCTTGTGCTCCCTAAATAGAAGAATTCATGCCGGGTCACAGGCAGAGCAAGCAAATAATCAGGGAATACTGAACAGATGAGAAAGCAAGCGTGGAAAGTAGGTGCCCTCTCCAGCGTGGAGGGTCAAGTCCTGGTCTGCCATTTCTCCTTCCCTTTCCTCTTGGGGTGGTGTTCTCTGTGGGACAGGTGGAAACTTTCTCAGAAGCCATCTTTACCCACAATGCAATAGTTAGAAGCATGAATCTCAATAAGGACTTAACTGCCCATAAAGTTGAGAAGTTTACTAGGGCAAAGGGCAGTGGTCACTTGCACCTTCTGGGGGTGGGGGTGGGGTAGGAGTGGGACTTCCAGACCAGAACTCTGTCCTTTCTCTTATCAAGTCATCTTGCCTACATACCCAGCTGAAGTCCTATTGACCTTCCTTGGTGTTCCCAACTGCTCCGTTTCAACCCTAACATTCATTTTAACCTTGATGTTTGTATTCAGTACAACGTATCATTATTGTCACTAAAGAAATTATCAAGTGTTTTCTTAAGTGGTATAAGATTCTGACATGAAGGATGCACAGTTGTTGATTCATGGTACTTTTAGATTTATTTCACTTTATGTGTATGAGTGTTTTGCCTGTGTTTATATCTGTATACCACATGCGTGAAGTGCCCAGGGAGGCCAGAGAGCATCAGATCCCCTGGAGCTGGAGTTACAGGTACTTGTGAGCCACCACCTAGGTGACGGGAACAGCACCCAGGTCTTCTGAAAAGTAGTAAGTGCTCTTAACCACTGAGTCATCTCTCTAGCTCCTTGATTTATGATTTTAAAGAAATTAATAACATGTGATATGAATACCCAATGACAATTAATTACAAATGTTAGAACACTAGTAAGAAGCAAGGATTGAGCTGGGCATGGTGGTCCATGCCAGTGATCACAGCACCTGGGCAGGAAGATCAGGAGTTCAAGGCCAGCCTAGGCAACTTGAGATCCTGCCTCACTTTCTGTCTCTACATGCACACATTGATGAAAAATTTAAAAAGAAGCGTGGACTGTCATATATGGAAATATATGGAAAGGTTCTGTTACTTAAGAGCTGAAAAAAGAGTGTAGCCTCCCAGTAGCTGCTAGTCCAAATGTATCCCATAAGGTTTTATGTTGGAAATAGCACCCTCGATTCAGTAAGTGGAGGTGATTACTCATTAGGACTCTCCCTTACAAGTGAATTAATATCACTAACACAGGAATAGGGCTGTTGACAAGAGGGTGGGTTTGTTATTTAAGTGAGTTTGGCCTCCTTCTAATCTCTACTGCCTTTTACCATCATTCCATGGGATAGTGTAGCAAGATGTCCTTTGCCGAGCCTCCAGAACTGTCTGTGTGTATTGGTGCGGGGTGGGGGTGGGAGTTGAGGGGGTGAGGGGGAGTGAGTCTGTTCCTTACAATTTACCAGCCCCGGCTATTCTGTTAGAGCATCACAAAGACCTAAGATAGACAATTGGTTTAAAAAAACAAAACAAAAAACAACAACAACAAAAAAACACCAAGCCGGGCAGTGGTGGCACATGCCTTTAATTCCAGCACTCGAGATGCAAAGCCAGGCGGATCTCTGTGAGTTCAAGGCCAGCCTGGTCTACAAAGTGAGATCTAGGACAGGCACCAAAACTACACAGAGAAACACTGTCTCGAAGAAAAAAACAAAAAACAAAAAAATAGTAACTGTGGATTTTCGTATACCAAGTACTTGAAAATGAAGAAGTAGCTCAGATCGAGCAATTCATGGAAGCTGGGCAGATTGGAGGTGTAAGTTAGAAAAGTCCAGACAGTCATGAATGGAAAGTTAAGGAAGACAACATAAGCGAAAGCCTGGAACTGATAGAGGCCATTTAAATGGTCACGGAAATACGAACAGCAACAGCCTCTCTACTGGAGGCTCTAGACTGAACTGAGAAGGAATTGAAAACTGGAGCTTGGGGGCTGGAGAGATGGCTCACTGGTTAAGAGCACTGGCTGCTCCTTCAGAGGAGCCATATGGCTGTAGCTCACAACCCTCTGTAACTCTGGTTTCAGGGATCTGACCTCCTTTTCTGCCTCTGGGGAACTCCACATACGGTGGTAGGGGTAGACGTGCATGCAGGCAAAACACCCATCCGCATAAAAATCAGAAAATAATTAAAAAACGAACACTCGAGTTTAAGACCATTCTTGTTACACAGTTATGAAGACCATGATAGAATTACATTTATTTCCAGGACTCTAGGAAAGTAGAAAGCCAGGACATCCAACAGAAGAAATCGCTAAGCAACAAAATACTGAAGAGGCTGCATGGCTACATTTACCACCCACAGTAAACTGAGAAAAAAGAAGCGATTTAAAGATGGGATGTATATAGCCAGGTATGGTGGTACATAATGAGGAAGAGGCAGGAGGCTCTTGAGCTCAAGGCCACTCTGAGGTGGTAAGATTCTATCTCAGAAAGGGAGGGGACACTAGGACTATCGTTAAATGGTGGGTCGGCAAGCAAGGTGGGATTCAATGCTCCACTCAAAGGAAGGCATTTATAATGAAAGATTTGGAATGCTCTTACCTTGGTCACATGTCTTACTTTGTTTTCTGTTGCTGTGACTGAATACCACAGATTAAATCATGAAGCTTATTTGGTTTCCTCCTCTGGAAGCTGGGAAGTTCACAATGGAGAAGGCACATCTATTGAGGTCCTTCCTGCTGGTGCTGACTCTCTTCAGAGTCCTAAGGCCATTCAGGACATCACATGGCAAGACAGAGCAAGTTTGTTTACTTGGATTCTCTTCCTTTTCTTTTTAAAGTTACATTTATCTATGTGTTTTGTGAAATGTTATTTTAACCAGGCCAAGATATGTTACATTTGTTCATGCTGCATTTGTTTAATTATGTAAAGACGTGTGTGTTGCATCTCTTTCACCTGGCCTGCCTAAGGCACCCGATTGGTCTAATAAAGAGCTGAATGGCCAATAGACAGGCAGAGAAAGGATGGGTGGGGCTGGTGGGCAGAGAGAATAAATAGGAGGAGAAATCTAGGCTAAACAGGAATAAGAGAAGAGAGAAGAAAGAAGAGGAAGAGGAGAAAGAGGGGGACTCGCCCAGGTCCAGAAGCCAGACACGAGAAGCAGTGAAAGTAAGATATACAGAAGGAAAGAAAAGTGAAAAGCCCCGAGGCAAAAGGTAGATAAGGAGAAACAGGCTAATTTAAGTTAAAAGAGCTAACCAGAAACGAGCCTAAGCTAGGCCGAGCATTCATAACTAATAAGAAGTCTATGTGTCATGATTTGGGAGCTGGTTAGTGGTCCCAAAAGAAAAAACCCGGTACCTATGTGTGTCATCTCCAAATGGGTGCTGAGGCATTCAAGTGGAGGTCCAAGTTGTTTTCTTCTGCTTCTACTGTGTGAGTTCTGGGGCTCGAACACAGGTCTTCAGACTCGGTAGCCAGTGTCTGAAGCCATCTCACCCACCCTCTCTTCTTATAAAGTCACTAATGCAATCATGGGAACAATGTGTGTGTGTGTGTGTGTGTGTGTGTGTGTGTGTGTGTTTCTGTACTTGTAATCTCATTGAACCCAATTACTTCCAAAGATGTCACCTTCAAATACAACAATTGAATAAAGTTTTCATCATTTTAATACAATGGGGATTAAATCAAAATGATTTGTAATGAGTCATTCAAACCATACCACCACGTGGTATGGTTTAAAAATCTAAAAACTGTTGTTTAGTCTCGAACACAAAGTATGTGGCCAGGTGACCACTCACTGGAGATTACTATGGGTAGAAAAAAGCCAGGTTCTATTCAAGACAATGAGAGACTGACCCAAAGCATTTCAGAGGTCGTTAGGCCTGCTCCGCCTATTACAGGTCCAGAGTATCAGTGGGGAAGAATGGTTTGTGAAGCTGGGCTGAGCTAGGGCCATCTTAGGACTCTCTTCCATGCATTCCAGTGCAGATCTCTTTGGCTTCCCCAGCTGTGGCTCATGAAGGCCCTGGTGGAGGCCTTTGCTTCCATTCAAAGGGACACAGAAGTGAGCCGTGGCAGTGTCCATATGGTACCAACTCTGCATCCTGCAAGAGCTGTGATGCTGTGAATAGATTTCAAAGGATATCACGGACAACCTAGAGTCCCAGGTAGAGATTTGTCACAGAGGTAGACCACCTGCTGAAAACCATGTCTAGTGGAGTAGGGAACAAATAATCACGTTGCAGAATTCTATCCTGAGCATACCAGCCATTGTTGTCATCAGAACAACTGTGATCAATCACAAGAGACTCCTGAGATAAGGCATGACTGTTGATTTCCCTTGGAAGAGAGGAAGGGGTAAGGAGGGTCACTGGACCCTCACCTGAGAGTCTTAGAGCTCCCTTCCACGCTCTCAGATATTTGTAATATGTCATTCTGCCCTGATTATACACTGCCTGGTGAGCTCGGGAGTGTCAGAGCACGCAGACTTTGGATTGGCACTGGGGGTCAGGGAAGGAGACGTGGAGGGGAGGTCCTCCATCTGTGCAGCTATGGGAAGCCATCACGTAGTGTGGCTGCTTTGGGGTCGCCCATTCTGTAAGTAGTAACTCCTCACCACGCTCTGTACGTAAGCCCAGTAAGCTCAAGGGTTCACAAGTTGGACTTGGGTGGAATCGTACATTGGTTTGTCTTGTCATGGGGGTTTTATAAGGAGGAGTAGGCGTTTGTTTACATTTCCCCAGGGAAAGAATGCTGGCAACAGGCCACCAGTGTGAAACGCCAGACTGGGAACTCCATAGGTGGGGAAACTAACCCATGAGACTTGTTGAACAGGCAGGCCTGAGCAAGGCCATAGGGGCAAAGTCCTTGGCAGCAGCCCGGCCTGTGTGCTCAGAAAGCGGAGCACGGAATCAAAGGGAATTTTTTCCCAGCTTTAAGACTTATTGAAGGGCCAGTGAGACGGCTCAGCAGGTGAAGGCACTAGCTGCACAAGCCTGAGAACCTGAGTTGGATCCCTGGAACCCGAGTGAAGACGGAAGGAGAGAGCCGGCCCCACAAGGTTGTCTTATGACTTCTACATGCACGCTATGACGTGTGTACCCACACACATCAAACACAGGCACACACATTAATAATACAATTAAAAATGTAAGAGACTCGCTGCCGTCTTCCATGTTGGGCTTTAGAATAGGTTATTCTTTTTCCTGCCTACTCCTCCGTGTTGGAAGGAGGGTGTCTGTCTTGTACTCAGCCCACCAGTTTATTTTAGAACCACATATCATGTTTTCATAGGCTCACAGTTGGAGGAGAATCTGCTTAAAAAAAAAAAAAAATCACACAGCCTGAACTTGGTGACTCACTAAAACACACAGTTAGGCTAGGCCACACCTGTTACCCCAGAGTTCAGACAACCGAAGCAGAAAGATTGTGAGTTCGAGACCAGCCTGGGCTATATAATGAGTTCCCACCTAAAAGAAGTGAACAGCTCAGTGGTAAAGATCATGCACTCTCCTTTGGAGGCCCTGAGTCCTGTTCCCAGAAGCCAGGATGGACGCTTACATCTGCCTGTAACTCCCGTTCCTGGGAACAGTGCGCACACACTTCCCTGCCCATATGTATAAGTAAAAACATAAAAATAAATCTTAGAAAGCAACAACAACCCACAGTAGGAATACAGCTCAAAGGTAGGATGCTTGTCTAGCAGGCGTACGGCAGTGGTTCTCAACCTGTGGGTCATGACCCCTTTTGGGGGCAGCAAACAACCCTTTCACAGGGACCACCTAAGACCATTGGAAAACACAGATACTTACATTATGATTCATAACAGTAGTAACAGAAATAATTTTATGGTTGGGGACCATCACAACACGAAGAACGGTATTAAAATCTGAAAGTATTAGGAAGGCTGAGAACCACCGGCCTGAGGCCTAGAATTTGATCTCCAGCAACTGGGGGAAAAAGGTAAAACTTTGAGTCTCATGTCTGATTTAGATGACACGAATTAAGGACTTTGGAGTTGGTGCTAGAATGAATTCGGACTTCGGGGCCTATTGAGGTGGAATGATTGTATGTTCTACGTAAGAAGAACATAGTTTGGGGGACCAGAATGCTCTTGTTTGAATATGTTCCTCGAGTTCCTGTATTGGAAACTAAATTCCAAGACAGGGTCATTGTCATGACTGTAATCCCAGCACTCGGAAGGCTGATAGGTGAATTTGGAGCTGCTGAGAGTTTAGAGCCATCCTTATAGATGTTCCAGGCCACCCTGGGCTACAGAGTGAACCCTTGAATCACAACAAAAATAAAAGAAGAAAGAAAGAAAATAAATCCCTAGTATAGTAGTGTCATTTCAAGACAGAGTCTCATGTAGCCCAGGCTGGCTTTAAGCTATGTAGCTGAGCATGACCTCAAACACCTGATCCTCCTGCCTCACTCTACCTCTCAAATGCTGGGATTGTAGGTGTATGCAACTACATCCAGCTCTGACTAGATTTCCTAAAAAGAACACTGAGAACTATGTGTTGTTTTGCTAATTGATATTCATATCTTAAAATTTGTCGACACAGATTACCTTCAAACAAACCAACAAGTAGGAGAAACCACAGGAGTAGTTTAATTAACTAGTGGAGGGTCTGAAGAGAGGGCTCGATGTTAACAGTGCTTACTGATCTTGTAGAGGTCCTAAGTTCAGTTCCCAGCACCCACAAAGAGTCTCACAACTATCTGTAACTCCAGTTTCGGGAACTGAATGCCCTCTTCTGGCCTCCAAAGGCACCAGGTGCTTTACACAGTCCGCGTACATACATACATACATGCAAGCAAACACTCATGCATGTTAGATGAAAAACATCTTTAAAAAATCATCAACTTGTAAAAGTTTTAAACTAGTTTAAGAAACTTTAATAGATATCCAAAGAAACCTGTAATAGTTATTCTGTTGCTTTGAAGAGAATTTACCTAAATACTTAACTTTTTAAATTTTCTGAAGGTTATTTTATTTTATATGTATTAATGTTTTGCTTGCATGTAAGTGTGCACATGCCTGGTGCCCATAGAGGCCAGAAGAAGATACCTGCTGTCTTGGAACTAGTCTTATAGGTGCTGCAAACTGCCATGTGGGTGCTGGGAACTGAACCCAGGTCACCTGCAAGAGCAGCTAGTGCTCTTAACCACCAAGCCATCTCTCCAGCCCCATACTGAACTGTTTTGAAAACTGTACAATCTATCATAGTGTAGTCAAAAATGAGAGACAACTCACCATAGATGTGGAGAAGCAAGTCACCTCTTTGGACACAGTCCATTTGATTTATATAGTTCTTTTCTTCGTTGGAGACAAGGTCTTCCTGTATCACTCTGGCTAGCCGGGAACTTGCTGTGTAGAACAGGCTGGCCTTGAACTTGCGATGATCCTCTTGCCTCTGCCTCCTGAGTGCTGGGATTGCAGGGGTGCATCACCTTGCACAGAAGATATTTTTTTTTTCTTTTTTGCAAAGTTCCATTAGAACTATTACAGGAGATAGCTTAGCTGTATTTAATAAGGGAGAGTAGAATTCCCCAAAGGCATAGAATAGCCCTTCTGTGCACCTTGCTCTCTTTCCTCATGATTTCTCCTTACTCTAGGGAGCCACCTTCATTTAAATGGTGCCCTTGAAGTTTGGGTTTCTTCCAGCTCTCAGCAGTACAGAAAGTAACGACGACTATTAACTAGCTACTGCCATTCTTTTCTTGGCTGGCATGGGTCTGGGGAGCCAGAAGCACTCCTCTCCCTGTGTGGGGCTTCATTTGAGGCTGAAAACGGCTTTTTGACATTCTTCCTAGTAAAGTTTAGCTGGCTCTTCTGGCCTGCTGACTTAGGTAATAATTTCATTTTTAGACACTGCCTCCGTAGGTTTTGTTCATTTGTTGAAACAGGGTCTCCTGTAGCCCAGGCTGCCCTCAAACTCTTATGTAGCCGAGGATGGCCTTGCACTACTGATGCTCCTTCTACTTTCTGAGTGGGGAACTTACAGGTGTCTTCCACCATGTACACTTTAAAAATAGTTTTTATTTCTAAAGCACAGCCTTAATAATAAATATTAAGATGTTTCTAATGAGAAAAAGTTTTTGCTACTTGTGCTGTTTATACTTTGGGAGTAGAAATTGTGTATGCTTGGTAGCCATTCATGGAGGGGACACTGACACATACATGGTGGGGAAGCTTACTGCACTCTAGATAGTAAGGTGGCTGAGGCTTTGTTTCTTCCTACAATCAAGGGTTTGGAGGTTGGTGTGTTTGGACTAGTGAATTATTACATATTCACAATGTGACAGTGAACAACTGTGCTTTACACCCTGACTTAAAAAAAAAAGCCACAATTCACTCGGGGAAACTAGAATCTGGAAAGGGTATGAGATAAATGTTTAGGACATAATGAAATTATAGGGGAATAATTATTTTGTATCAATTGAAAATAAAAACTTTAAAAGCTCCCTCAATGGAAAAAGAAATTATAAAGGGGGCTTGTGTTTGAATTGATATGTGATAAAAGGAAAAATACATCACTTGGTTTATTATGGACTGGAGTTCAAACAGAACTCCGTCCAAGTGTTTTCCATAATGTGTATCAAGGTGTTGGCATATCAGCCCTCTAGAGGCAGAGGCAGGAGGATCAGGAGTTCAAGGCAGCCTTGTCTACATTAGCTGTGTAGCTGTTAGAGGTCATCCTGGCCTGTATGAGACCCTGTGGTTTGGTTTGGTTTTGTTGCTTTTTAAAAGAAAGGATACAGTGTAAAAATGGTTAAAATGGTAAAAGAGCTTTTGTAGTAATGCAAGCCTGACTCACTGGAGTAAATATGTGCAGAAAGGAGATAATTTCCCCCTTGATTCTCAGTGCTGCTTACCTTCAAAAGCCTGCAGAACGAATTAGAAACCAAGATGCCATTCACTGCCAACAGGTTAAGTAGCAAAAAGGTACAGTTGACAGAACAGAGTTTTGTTTAGGGTTTCAGGTAAGCTATAGGGAGAGCATCCAGAATAGATGATAGCCTTGTTATACTACAAAGCTATTCACAATCATGGGTTAAAACTTTAGAGATGAAAATGATGTATTTAAACTACTTAAAAAATGACTTGTGAAAAATCACAAATAGCTTGAAAGGCTATGCTGGGCTGGCAAGATAGTTGAGCAGGCAAAGGCACCTGCTGTGCAGGTCTGCAGATGAGATTTTGGTCCATGAAACCTATGTAGGGGTGAAAGGACTGACCACACAAAGCTGTCCTCTCACCTCCACGTGCACATTGGAACAGCTACAACCCACCTCCCGTAAAACAATAATCATAAAACAAAACAAAAAACTCCCCCACAAAACCTCTGTCATATAACATTTGCCTCTGTGTTATGTGTGTGTGTGACTGTGTGTGTGTGTGTAAAACACCTCTGCATAGCTAAATGGCAACTATTTTAGAGATAGGGCTACAGATAGGGTATGTGTTGAACTCTGATTAATATTAATTTTTAAAACAATATATAACACTAGACATTTTTATTCCCGTGTTGTAAGAACTTGTTTTTCTTTTTTGTGGTGCTGGAGGTCAAACCCCAGATGTTGAACACGATAGACAAGGATGTAGTGGTTAAAAATGATTGTGTGATAGAAGGCGTGGCCCAGATTTAAGGTGGATCTTCCTACCTTAAAAGGTTTGAATTAAAGGTGGGTTTTCCCACCTCCAATGAGTTAAGAAAAATCTCACACAAGTATACCCATCTGCTTGGTTTTTAGTTAATTCCAGGTGTAGTCAAGTTGACAACAAAGTATAGACATCACACCAAATCTAGGATTTTTTTTTCTTTTTCAGAACTACGGATTGAACCCATACACGATGGGCAAGTGTTTTACCCACATCCCCAACTCAAAACATATTTTTATTTTTAAGAAAATAAGTTTTTTCTTAAATTGTGGAGTCTTGTTCACAAGTTTTGGGAGAAGAAAAACAGCTCAGCTTGGAGTCAAAGCTTTATTGGGGAATTATGTAGTCAGTATAGTTTTAATATGGCTAATAGCTTGTTTCACTCTGTTTTGTTTAGGACAGGATCTCTGCAGCCCTGGCTGTCCTGAACTCCACAGGTAAACCCGGTTGACCTTGATTGAAATCAGAGCTCCACCTGCCTCTGCCTCTCAGAGGTGTAATTTTGGTTTGAATTACAGTCCCTACATCTTACATGGCTGAACTTCGGTACGGTACATCTTAGCACTGGAATAGCGCTAAAGGAGACAGTCATTTAGTAAATACTTTCCACTACTAATTAGTGTAACCTGTGATTGCTACATAAATTCATGCTATCTAGAGAGAGTGAAAGCAGAGGTGATTAGCACTGTTAGGAGACATACCTTGAAAGAATTGTGTTTGAACTAGAGAAATGCAGAAGAATATCGGAAAGCAAGTATTGTTTAGGTAATGCTTGAAAGATATCCTCTCTCATCCCCACCTCCACACCCACCACAGCACACTCTGTAACTCAGGCTAGGCTCCAACTCCAGGAGTTCCGCCTTAGCCTCTCCAGGAGGCACTAAGATTACAGATGTGAGTCATCATACCTTGCTTTAGAGATTTTTCCAAAAGCATTTAAAAACCGGCCTTAACCTAATTAGAAGAGAGTACTCCTTTGCTCAGCCTGCCTCAGAAAAGGAATAGCAAACAATTTGGTGAGTGGTGGCTAGACCGCTCGAGAGCTCTGGTTGTTTGCTTGGACCTCAACAGGGAGCGGAACTGGGCAAACAGGAAGGTTGGGGCGGAAGAAGCTGGAACACCTGTGCAGGTCCTGTGGGGAGGAGTTTCAATGCTGACACGAAGCCTGTTTGGGGGGGACCTTGAAACATTCAGCCGTCATGACTCACTGAGGAGTACTCTACTAGTTATAGATTGAAAACGTGTGTGTGTGTGTGTGTGTGTGTGTGTGTGTGTGTGTGTGTATGTGTGTGTGTGTGTGCGTGTGTTTTAAGCGATGAGCAATTAATACTAAAGCATATGTCGGGGAGTCGCTGAGCATACTGTGCCCGGTATCTAGTAGCACCAGCCAAATTTGCTGACTGCCAGTGGAGGCAGGCTGGGATAACTCAGCGGAGGAAAAACGAAGTGGTGGTCTGTATCCAAGACTCCTACCAGAGGCAAGAGATATCTCGGGTTCTGAACAGGTTGTTTGGCACCAGGAGGGAGACATCGGTTCCCGGAGGTGCTGATCAACCTAGAATTCGGGCAAGCTCAATGTCTCACCTCCAGCAGGTGTCAGCCCGGTTCGCTTTACACCAAGTCTGTCTTTCACCATGGCAACTTCCCCAGATGATTACTGGATCGTTTGCCTCTTGAAAAAAAAAAAAATGAAAATTAAAAAAAAAGATCTCCCGAAAGAACTTACAATAAAATCCAGATGCTTTATTAAGACAGATTGAGACACGTTGCATTCACATTGGACGTTTGACCTCTACACATTTGTGTGTGTGTGTGTGTGTGTGTGTGTGTGTGTGTGTGTGATTCCCAAGAACCCCAGGCTGAAGCATCAAGCCTGGAACGCGAAGTCCCTTAACAGGAAAGATTATTTGAACTAAACACACCCCCCCACCACCACCACTGCTCAAACGTTTGGACGAGGTTTCTTTGTCAGCGCTCGGCAGGGAATGCTGACGTGAGGGGGGGTCGCCTCCTTCGAGGGGGCTCTCGGAGCAAGGCAGGGGCAGTGGGCGCCCTCCTCTCCTCTCCGTCTTGGAGCCGGGGTCGTGAGTGCGGCTTTCGGGACAGCGGCGGGATCGGACGCCGCCGCGGAGGGAGGAGGGTCCGAGGGCCGCCGGGGCGAGCCGCCTGCGGGAGACCCCCGCCAGCCCCGCCGCGTGCCGAGTGCGGGCCCGCCCCGATCCCAGGGTGCACCGCGGCCCGCCCCCTCCCCGCCGTCCCGCCTCCCCTCGGCCCCGGCCCCCTCCCTCCCGGCTGCCGGGAGGCGGGGACGCGGCGGCGGCGGCGGCGGCGGCGGCGGCGGCGGCGGCGGCTCGCTCCAGTCGTGTCTCTCCCTCACTCACTGGGGAACCCGGTGGTTGGCGGCAGCTTTCGAGGCAGGGACTTGGCGGCCCGAGCCCGCGGAGGGAAAAGTCGGGGCGAGCGGAGCAGCGGGAACCAGCCTGCCGGCGCGAAGTCGCCTCCGGTTCCGCCATGAGCTGGGGCACCGAGCTGTGGGTGAGTGAGGGGAGCCCGGGGCGGCGCGGGGTCCCGCTCCTCTTTGTGCCGCGAGAGACCCCCCTCCACCCCCTCCACCTCGGCCGGGAGGCGACGGGGCGGGCTGCCTGTGCTCCCGCCGAGGGGACCGGCTCCAGCCCTAGACGGCCGCCGCCGTCCCCTCTCCCGCCCGCGCCCGACTTGGCGGACGGGCGCCCGGCCCCGCTCCGCGCCTTTGTACGCGGCGCCCGACGACGGGCGGGGCAGGGGGGGACCATTGTCCCGAAGGAGCGGCGCTCGGCTCTCTCCCCGCGCCGCGCGCCTGGGCGACGCCCCAGCTCCAGGTAGGGGGAGCCGGGGCGGCTTTGTTCCGAGCCCGGCCTCGGGCCAGCCAGGCCCAACCCACACGCCCATTTCCCTCTCCCGCTGCCTCGGTGCTCCGGACCGAGGGCGCCCGCCGCTCCGCGCCGGCCAGCTCCGGCTGCAGCCTCTTTGGGCTGGCGGGGCGGCTTTTGTGACCGGAATGAGGTAGCGAGAGATCGAGGAGGGGACGCTCCTCTTGCCGATTGCTTGGTATTTTTTTTCCCCCTCCCGTTCTTTATTCTCACTTCTCTCGCTCTCTTTTTTTTTTTTTTGTCTTTCCTCCGCGCCTTTCTCGAGCGCCGGAGGCTCCAGACAATGCCCATCAGTGCCGGACCAAGGTGCGGCCGGGGGCTAAGAGGTCGGAGAATTCGCCCGGGACGCCGCCACCGCCGGAGGGTGGAGGTGTGCAGGGCAGTGATTTCTCAGGTGCGGCCGGGAAGATTGGCGGCTTGGGGGCGCTGTCTCGAGCGCCGCCGGGCCCCTGCCACTCCCCTTTTTATCCCACCTGTGCATATTTCCCGTGCCTTTGTTTGCGAAAATCTCGGACAATCTCCGTTGAGAGAGGAGGAGAAGGAGGAGGAACAAGTTTTGAGTGTGTGCACTAACTGGGATTCGAAGCAGAGCGTTTAACGGGAAGACCGAATGTTTTCTCATTTTCCACATGTTGTAGATTGGGGATTTTAGAAGTGACACTTAAAAGGCCGTCTAGTCACCTACTTAACCCAGCCCCAGGAATCTGACCTCTCAACACCCTGCACAAGTGTCTGCCCAGTCTGCAAACACACCACTCCAAGACAAAATACCTCAGGAGCCTCACCATTCTGTTGCTTAGATAGCATTGATTGTTCTAATAATGGGGGGCATCCTTGTAAATGAATCGTGTAACATTAGTTAGATTTTCAGGCATTATTGGTCCTTTCCTGTTTGTTTGTATGTTTATTTGTTGAGACGGTCTCATAGCCTTGGCTGGCCGGGAACTCAATATATAGACCAGGCTGTCCTTGAACTCAGAGATCTACCTGCCTCTGCCTCCTGATTGCTGGGATTAAAGCTTTCCCCTTTAATTTGTACATTTTTATGGTGGATTACAATGTCATCATGTAGTGCTCATGGAAATGAGTATAGTTTTATTTTCCATTTACAGAATTTATTGTTTATCTATTTGGACCCGAGACCTCACACACGCTAGACAGGCACACTACCATCAAGCTGTATCTCCAGCCCCTTATTTTTAATTTTAAATCATGTGCCTACTTGTGTCATACTGGTGAGGAAGCCAGAAGATGGCATCAGATCCAGTGGCGCTCTAGTTACAGACAGATAGGAGGCTCAGTGTGGGTGCTGGGAACCAAACTCAGTCCTCTGCAAGAGCAGCAAGTGCTGTTATCCATTGAGCCATCTCTCCAGCCCCTTATTTTCCGTCTTTATAATTAGAAGAGATTTTTATTTTTTGCCTATTCAGATGACCCAAGCACAGAGTAATCTAGAAGGTAAATAGAATGCTTTAAAAAAGTACCTATACAGCCGGGCGGTGGTGGCTCACGCCTTTAATCCCAGCACTCAGGAGGCAGAGCCAGGTGGATCTCTGTGAGTTCGAGGCCAGCCTGGACTACCAAGTGAGTTCCAGGAAAGGCGCAAAGCTACACAGAGAAACCCTGTCTCGAAAAACAAACAAACAAACAAACAAAAGAAGTACCTATAGGAAAACCAGGAAAGTATTACTTAAATTTAAAGAAATTCGCTTTGTATCCTACTACAGAGAAAGTTTGAGGAAAAAACAATTCTAAGTAAAACTAAATATAATTTTAAAGTATGTATGTGTGAGTGTGTGTAGCCCATGCTAGCCTACAAATGGCAGTGCTCCTCCTTCCTTAGCCTGCAGAATACTGTGATTACAGGTGTGAGCCACCGTGCCAGGCTCTAAAGTTACTTAAACGTTAAGAATATGTTACATTCGGAAATAATTCCAGCCCTCCAGTGTGTCTTGTAATTTATTAATTTAAACATCTAAATAATTTCTCAGTAATTTGAAAAGATAAACAGAGTGATGGGAATTTAGGTTCAAATTAAAAGTTATTTTAAATATAACTTGGAAATTCTTGAAAAATACTTTTTATTTTTCCATTAAACTTGAGTAAGTATTTTTGGTGGTTTGAGGACTTGAGGGGAACATTTACTATAAATTAATAATGTAGACTCCACTACTATCAACTTAGTTTCTAAACCTTAAATAAATAGAACTTGGAATAAAGGATTGTGATTGGGAATGGAGTAAACATAAAACTTTATTGGACTTTGTTTTCAGTTTTTTTAAAAAATATTTTAAATCTGTGTGTGTGTGTGTGTGTGTGTGTGTGTGTGCGCGTGTGTGTGCGCGCGCGCGCGCGCGCATGGGTGCCTAAGGAGGCCAGAAAAGGATGTATGATTCTTTGAAGCCAGAGTTAGAGGTACTTGTGGATTGTCTGAGGTGGATAATGGGATTTGAATTTGATCCTCTGCAGAAGCATTTATCTATCTATCTATCTATCTATCTAACTATCTAACTATCTAACTATCTATCTACTTACCTTTTATTTAACCTGGTTCTGTGCGTTGGATTCAGGTCTTCATACTTGCAAGGCCAACTTATCAACCCTGCCATCTTCCCAGCCTCACTTTTTTGCAGTTTTAATCCTTCTTTCTTTGGCAGGGTTTTGCTATGCAGCCCAGGTTGGCCTTGAATTCCTGTTCCTTTTGCTTCGGGCCCCTGAGTGCTGAGGATACAGGTGTACCCTACTACAGCTTGCTTGTTTTAATGCTTCTTAAAGTCTTACATTAAAATTGGAAATAAGGGGCTGGAGAGATAGCTTAGTGGTTAAGAGCACTTACTGCTCTTCAAGAGGACCCATGTTCAAGTCCCAGCACCCACACGACAGCTTACAACTTTGTAACTCCAGTCTAGGGGTTCCTATACCCTCTTCCGGTCTCTGCCAGCAGGCACGCACATGATAAATAGACATACATGCAGAAAAAATACCCACAAAACAAAAACATTTTAAAATTGGAAATAAAGGTATTCTATAGAATATTTGTGGCACTGGGTTGCAAAATAACAGTAACTTGCTAAGTGGATTGGAGCTGGCTTTTGTTGTGAGTTGTGTGGTAATGCATAAAGCTTTATGCATTAATGTATTTGTGCTTTAAGAGACTTGTAGTTTTAAGTGAGTGTTTTAAGTGAGGTAGTGACTAGAGTCACAGCCTGCATTTTCTTTTTCTTTCTAGCATGCATGGTTAGTTACGTGGGGACATCTTGGGCTTACTTACTTTGTTGACTTCTTTATCATACAAAGAATAGAGAATCGTAGTTAAATATGAATCAGTACAGATTAGCATATATATATCTAGATATCTAGATATCTAGATATATGTGACAGAAATAGACTGGATACATCACATTTATATGGTTTATTAAAATTTTGCTACCTGGATCTGGTAAGATTGCTTAGTGGATAAAGCACTTGTTCGTTCAAGTATGAGGACTGGAGTTCTGATCCCCAAGAACTCACCCAAAAGTCAGACAGGTATGGCAGCTGTCTGAAATCCTAGTACTCAGGGCTGTCACAGGTCCCTGGAGATAGACTAGCCAGAGTTGGCCAACCCCAGATTCAACGAGAGAAAACTGAGAGCTGCCCTGTATTTCAGACCAAGCCATGTATAATAACTAACCTACTAAAAAGATGTGGAAAAGACTGATGTTAGGTTGTTCAAACAGATTTTAGTTTTGTTTTTCTGACTTATACAGTAATCTAGGCTTTGTGGACATATACTAAAAGAATTAATTAGAAAAATGAATCTCTAGTAGCTCATGTGATTTAAGACTTTATTATTATTTTTTTCTGTATATAAGTGTTTGTCTATATATATATATATATATATATATATATATATATATATATATATGCACCAGGATATGTGCCTGGGGTTCTTGGAGGTCACAAGAGGGCATTGGATTCCCTGGAACACCATGTGGGTGCTGGGAATTGAACCTGGGTCCTCTGGAAGAGCAGCTGAGCCATCTCTCCAGCCCTAAATTTAGAAGTAACACTAAAATGAGTAGAAAGTTACAACTGAAGGTTAAAACTGTTAAAAACATGTTTACTCTGTTCAGTGTAAGGAAAGCTTTAGAAAGATTGTGTCATTTCACCTAGGTTTTAGAAGAAGAAGAAGGGTTGTGCATGTGGGGATTCTCAGGTTCCTGAAGGGCAGAGATCACGTCTTATTCATTGTTCTTTCATTGTGTGCTTCATTACTGTTTCTTTAGTTATCAGCATGCTTCTTGGCATAGAGCCTGACACTGGTAGGAACTTGAATAAATATTTTCTGGGCTGACCTGATTATAGTGGTTAGATTTGGCTTGGATTAAATGTAAGATGTCTGAAAGTAGTGAGTTGTAGACAGGGACCAGGCACAGAGGTCGGTTTGGCTGACTGCTTGATTCAGGAACTTGGTATTTGTGTGTCTGTTTATGTGTAGCTATGCATTAGCATATAATTAACCCAATTTTTGAACCATTTAAAAATCCACAGAAGGAAATCTTAGTTTGCCATGGTAGAAGGGATCTTTCTTCCCCAATTCTTTGGTGAAAGGAAGAGGCATTCCTTTAGGTTTTATTTATTTAAATTTTTGATTTATTTTTATTTTATCTGTATGAATGTTTTGCTTGCATGTATGTCTGTGCACCATGTGTGTGCCTGGGTGCTGTTGGAGGTCAGAAGTAGGCATTGAATTCCTTGAAACTGGAGTCACAGAAGTTAAAAATGGTTGTAAATTGCCATATGGGTGCTAGGAATTGAACATTGGTCCTCTGGAAGAGCAGCCAGTGCTCTTAACCGCTGAGCCATCTCTCCAGCCCCTTCTTTAGGTTTTAGAAGATAGACATTGCATCTACTTCACCACTCCTGAAAAAATATTTGAAGAGTTGTTAGTTTCTTCAGTATATTAATATGTTATGGATTCTGAAACCAGCTGTAACTTTTAATACGTATTATTACCACAGCTTGTTAATACTATTACCCCTCGTCTCTCTCCTCATCTGTCATTTAGTATTTTTACTTCCATCTCACTGTAGTTACCAGAGCTGTTTCTGGAATTGAAAGACTATTCAATGGGAAAAGGCAGTAAGTTTGATGGTGCTGCTTTGCTCTATTAAGAGTTTTGTGAGCTGATTTATGCACTAAGAATGTGTGTGTGTGTAAAATCTTGTTCTTGAGTGAGACACCACTCTAATTAATGATAGAATGATAAATGCTTTAAGTTGCAAATTGTGCTTTGAAAATAATCTATTGGGACTACACATCATTTTAATATTGTCATTCATGCTTTTCAGTATTTTCTTTTGTTCCTAAAATAACATTGTGGTAAAATTTGTGATTGCTTTTGCATAATTTTCACTGACTAGTTCTTTGAAGCATTCTTTATAGTATAAAGGGATGCTATTAGGCATTATAAGATATCTGACTGCTTTGTTAATGTGGGATTCAGCATTTAGGATTTGTATGGAGAGCTGTTGAGAGAGGCATAGTGAGAAATGTTTTATATAAAATATCCCCATTGAATCCAAGCTGATATTAATATTTAGGGTTTAGGAGCAGTTTTTCCTTGTTTGAGACATGATCTTGTGCCCAAAGCTGACCTCAAATTCTCTATTGTAGCTGAGGCTGACTTGGATTCTAAGTCGGCCTCCTTCAGCTCCCAGGTGCTGGGATTACAGGTGTTCACTGTTCTGCTTGGCTTCTCTTTAATTTCTTGAGAGAACACTAATCAGCAGTCTTTAAAACACCTGATGAGGGGCTGGAGACGTGGCTCCAGAGTGTTTACCTAGTAGCTTGGGTTCGATTCTAGCACTGGGTGTGAAAGTCTATTATATGTTTATTATAATTTGAAAAGCACACTTTATCATCATTTTCAGCACATTAGAATTTTAATTTACGTTTGTACCTATTTTGTTTCTGCTTTTCTAGACATGCAGCTGGCTTGTAGTAAGCACTCAGATACTTCTTGACTTGGAGGAATTCAATGGATTGCTGTAACTTTGTAATTAAATTATGCTTTGGATACTAAGGTAGTTTTTATTTCCTGGTTGTGTAATTCATTGGCCTTCCCTGGGTTCTGCATCAGTCTAGTCAGCCATCTGTGGTTTGAAAATGTTTAAAAAAGATTGTGTCTGTATGGAACACTAAAAACCACTACCTCAACCCTCCTCCCAGTTTATTGTTCCCTAAGCCATGTAGTATAACCGCTGTTTACATAGCATTTATATTGTATTAGGTATCTTTTGTAGTCTAGAGATGTTTTAAAGTATGTGGACAATTTGTCAGGATTGCTTAGGGTATACCAGATATGGGTCCACCTTGTGGAAGGGACTTAAGCACTCATAGAGTTTCTTTCTGTGAGCACTACTGGGTTCAGTCCCCTATGGATTCTGAGGGAGAGCTACACCTGTTGTATCTGTTGTAGCCTTAGGATCCTTTTCATAGCTTGGAAATAAAACCAGATGCATCTTTTCATATGAAAATGTTCTCAGTTTATTTAGATCTGGGAGTCTTGTTTCCTGATTATTTGAGTACAACTGATTATCTTTAATAGCATACTTTTGGGCTGTTCCAATTCTAAAAGGGAGAGAACTCTGAGCACCCAGTTTTTTGTTACATGCTCCTACAGTTGATATGTCCTCCTGTATTTGTTCTCTTCCATCTTGACTTGAGATCTATAAGAACTGTCCATCTATGGACTTTTACTTTCTTTTGCCCTGTTTAGGGTCACCACCAATCTGGGACCATTTTAAACCAAGTTTAAGGTTTTGGAATTCACTTGCGTGGTTGTTGAATTTGCTTTCTCTTCTCCTATCTCTTGTTATTTTATTAAAACAAAGATCTAATTTTTCAAAATTGTCAAACTTCCTAGGACAGAGGTAGCTTTCAAATGCATTCATTCATTTCTGGATGGTCATTTCTATTTTACTTATGACCTTGTAATTCCATACTATTTTGTTTTTAGTGACTTTTCTTTGTCCTCTGACAAAGTACCAGACAGAATCAATTTAAGGGAGAAAGATGTGTTTTGGCTCCTGCTTCATAGGGTCCTGGCCATGGGAGGGAGGACATGGTGGCTGAGGCAGCTCTTCTCAGTGGTGCTGGGAGACTATGGTATGTATGGTTTGCTTTGTCTCTGGCTCAGTAAGCAGTCCCCTGGAGATAGGGCAGGCTGTAAACTCTTCAAGACCTGCCTCTGAGTGACCCACTTCCTCCAGCTAGACATCACTCCTACTTCTCAAAACAGTACCACCAACTGGGGGCCGAGTTTTCAAATACATGAACCATGTGAGACATTTCACATTTAAACCACAACACGGTGACTTGTCTTTGTTGCTTTAGCTTATTGAAATACATTTTATCCACATTTTCATCTAGACTATCCAGTGGAATAGTGATACTGAACTAAATAACCTAGTTTGGCATTATTGGAAGCCAGGATGTTCTTGTATTGAAATTTTAACATTTGCTATTATGTTCTTAATAGGTAAGAGCTGATTTATTGTGTATTTTGTTTTCTGAATGTACTTTTTTTTTTCCTTTTTGGATACATTCAAGATCTCTTGTAAGTTTTAGGCTGGCCTCAAACTTGTTACACAGCAAAGATGGGCCTTGAATGTCTAATCCTCCTGCCTTCTACTTCCTGATATGAGATTGTGGACATCTATCCCTACTCTTGGTTTGTACAGGGCTGTGGACTAAAGCTAGGACTTTGTGCATTCTAGGTCAGCATGCTACCAGCTGAGCTACATCCCCAGTTCTGATGCACTTCTTTAATAGGATTGTCAGTTTGTATCTTGGAGGATATTCTCTAGTACTTCGTTGTCTAGGTCAGTGTTCTTAACCTTCCTAATGCTGCAACCCTTTCCTATAGTGCATGCTATGGTGATCTCCAACCATAAGCTTGTTTTTACTACTTCATAATTATAATTTTGCTACTGCTATGAATTGTAATGTAAATATTGGTGTTTTCCAATGGTCCTAGGCGACCCCTGTGAAAGGGTCATTTGACCCCCAAAGGGGTTGAGATCCACAGGTTGAGAACTGCTGGTTTAGATGGAAGATAGTTTTGTTTTGTTTTGTTTTTTGTGTTTTGCTTTTTTAAAGAAAACATCACTAGACCCTTATTTCATACTATAACCCCTCCCTGCAAAAACCCAACAACCCTAAAAACAACAAGACCAAATGGATTAAAGACATAAATGGAAGACCTGAAACTTTAAAAATACTAGAAGAAAACAAAGACAGCTCCATAATAACATTGGTCTTGACAAAGATTTTTTTTGTTAATATGACCCCAAAAGTGTTCATAGCAAAGGCAACAGTAGGCACAAATGGAGTGACATTAAACTGAAAAGCATCTACACAACAAAGGAAACAAGATTACTTTTTGTAATCTATATGATAAGGAATATAGTCTCAAGATATAATGCATGACATGATCTTAGACATAGGCAAACGGGTTTGTGGAAATGGCTCAGGGAACAAAGTGCTTGCTGTGTGCTGAGGACCTGAGTTTGAATCTTTCCTTGTAAAGTATGTATCTGAAGTCTTGGTGCTCTTATGCAGAGATGAGAAGTGGAAGTAGGAGAACCCTGGACATGCACAAAGCAGATAATGTGGTGTATGCAGCAGTGAGAAACAAAGAGACCCTGTCTCAAAGTAGAAGACAAGGACTGCCGCCTGAGATTGTCTTCTCACCTCCATATATGTGCCCACACATACATGCACACACATCATGACATACACGTGTGTATGCAGACCTGAATAAGCATTAATCAAAAGACCAACAAGTATGGAAACATGTTCAGTGTCACTACTCATCAGGAGAATGTAGATTGAAATCATAGTGAAATACCACCTCATATCTCATGAAAAGTGGCTTTTAGCAAAATGATGAGAAGTTAGTTTTGGTGAACATGTAAGAAAAGAGAACTCTTGTGTACGTTTGGTGGAAAAAGTATGGAAGTTCTTAAAGATTTTTAACTAGACTTCATATGGTCCAAAAATCTCACTCTTGGGTATATAGCTAAAGTATATGATGAGAGCATGTTGAAGAGATGACTTTATTCTCTATTGCAGTGTTACTCACAATAGTCAAAATGTAGTTGGTTGGTTGTTTCCTTCCCCCAAACTATGGTTGAAACTAATCTCAAACACAACAGTATTTAGAAGTGGGATCTTTAGGAGATGATTAGGCCATGAAGACATTGCCTTCAAGAATGGTATTGGAGCCCTTATAAAGGACTTGAAGGAAAGAGTTTCCCCTCATTGTTTCTCCTACGTCATCATGTGATAACACAGCATGCTTGGAAGCAGAGAGCAGTTTCAGCAGGCACCAGAACTGTGAGAAGTCAATACTGTGGGTTTTTTTTTTTTAAGATACAGTTTATTATTTCATGTGTATGAGTATTTTACTTGTATGTATGTGGGTGCCTGGTGCCTGTGGAGGTTAGAAGAGAGCATAAGATACCCTGGGACTGGAGTCACAGATGGTTG